>NW_018735434.1:0-98894 GCF_002204515.2 Aedes aegypti
GCTTGCTATTTCATCTGATAGAAGCTGTTTGGGGGCATATTTTGAAAATTGAAAAACATCCATCGATAGATATTTCCTCAAGGATTATTCCTGTAAAAAAATATTTCCAATAAAATTAGGCAGGAATACGGGAATGTCTTTTAAACGCGATTTAAAAATCATCATTTTTCTCATAAAATTAGCCATCAAATTGCCAACGATAGCCATGCAACGATCGATGAATCAGGCATAGTTCATCCAAGTGGGCAAAATGAATTCTAGGAGTAATCCACGTTGCAGCTAATGGGAAACTTTCTGGTGGTTGATGAGTTTTGATGATAAAGATATTTTGTTTCTTGGATAAGTACAATTTCATGGTGAAAGTTCATAATGATACTTATTTCACTACTGGACTATCGCAAAAGTTTTTACAAGTGCGGGAACGCTAATGAAAGTGCGCGATGGCATCAAATCGAGTCAGTTACGTCAGCGGGATTATTCATCGCAGTCCAAAGAATAAATGATCTGAAGACACCACTATGATTCGAAGCAATCTCGCACTTTTATTCCCAGTTCAGCAGTGAAAGAAATATACAACAACTTGATAAAACTTTTGCGCGAGTTAGAATTGATTTGACGCTTCCACACTAATTATGATTTGCATGAGGGAACATATGTCAACAATATATAAAATTATGTTTGATAAAACCTGATAAGGAGGTGTTGTTATGTTCCATGGTTATTTGAAAATGATGAGTAAACTACCTATCTAACTGATGCTTTTCTGAAATAAATTTGACTGCTCCAATTGCAATATTGAAATTATATGAAAATTCGCATGCCCACCCTAGCCGTTGAAGAAATGAACCGTTACTCTTTGAACGTGGCGAAGGATGGTATTACCATGGATGGTGGGTGCGCTCGTAAGACATGCAGTTGTTTGCCCCATGATTATTTGGTTTTCTAATATGAAAGCATACATTTTTTTATATACCAATGAATTGCTGAGAAAATTTGCAATCTATTGGTGCTAATTATAAGGCTGAAAAATAAAATTCATAGCATACTTTTTCAATTTCCATTTCATGTGCAAACGATTTCCGCTGCAACAGCAGCGGGCCGTGGGAAGAAGGAATACGAAAAACCGACCAACAAGCGATAAATGAAATGTGTTCATCTAACTGTGAGTCATTTTGCTAATGATGTAGGATGGGTGATCTGTTGATATTGATATTGGTATCACGTGTTGATTACTTCGAGCCTCGAATTCTTGGATCAATTTTAATTTTATCTGCAAATTGTTCTGAACAAATCTTCTTAATTTTGTTGAATAAAATATATTGGGGGATTAGAGTTTTCTAAATTAGTAAATATACGTCATAAAGTCATTTTTAATTTCAAGAGCGGTCGGTTTCTCAGCTTTGCTCCTGGCGATCAACATGCTCGTGCTGTATGTAATCAAGCGAGCGTGCTTGTGCGGAATGTACTAAGTATACGATGCAACTGATCTTTGAATTAAAATATTTCATATTACAATTGGCATTGGAAATTCCAAGTAAATATTTGTATCTCATGGCTTTCTAAGTGGGATGCCCGAATTCATTGAAAATATTCTAATTGTTTGTGGCTGAGAACTTTGGACAGACAATTTGAATGTGATTATTGGGATTTGTTGAATATTTTCCAATTACTGGTAGACACTGAAAAAGGCTGCAATATGAAAAGATGATTGCTTAAAAAGGTCTTTGATAAAGTGTACAATATTTTGAAATACAATCGAGTTGAAAACAAACAAAAGCTATGACAAGAACACTATTTGTATGACATGTTGGTTTATTAAAATAAATCCTAATAATATTTGGAGATTTTTATGGAATAATTTGAATATTTCCGAATACCTGATGACAAATGGGTATTCCAGACAAATAATTTGAATGAGATGAGGAGCTTTACCAACATTTTGAGTAATACATTACATTCAAATGAAATAAGGGTTTCTAAAAAAACGGTTCAATGTATAAACGAAATGAGTATTTTCTAGTAAACTCGCGAATATTTGAATGCTCTCTCGAAACATTCGCATTTTTTCAGCAACTTAGAAATACTTGTGTTTTGTGGAATTCTTTAAATTATTCTGAATATTTGATGGCGATTGAGAATTTCTGACTTATATTTGAATGAGATTAGAATATTAGAAAATTTCTGAAAAAATAGAGTATCTCGTCAGTGATATTTGCATAAAAGGAATGTTTTAGAAGAAATTCTGAAGTATGCATGATTGAGATAAGTATTTTTTTAATGCAATTTTAAATAAGACGTCTCAATATTATATGAATATAATTAAATAAATTATTTAAACAATATATGCTCCTTTTTTAAGAATTACCGCTGAATGTTTGACTGAAATGAGAATATTTTGAATGACTCCGGAATAATTCAGTTATTTATGAAAATTTTGAATATTTCTGAATATTCGATGTTATTTGAGAACTTCTGGCAAATATTTTAATGCGATGAGGATTTTGAAAAAAATTAAGTATAACAAAATATTTAAATGAAATGAGTTTCTCGTGAATAATATTCATATATGGTTTCTGAATGAAATTTTGATAAATGTATGAATAAGATGAGTATTTTTATTTCACTTCAATATTTAAAATATCATGGAGTTCTTTGGAAAAAATCCGAATTATCGATGGCAATATAAAATTTCTGACAAATATTTTAATGAGATGAGGATTTTTACGAAAATTCTGAGAAATATAAGAATGCGATAAGTATCTCGTAAACAACATTCGAATAAGACTGAATTTCTAAAATAAATACGGTATCTTGCATGAATGATACGAGTGTTTTCTAAATAACTCTCGACTATTTGAATGATCTCTGGAATCTTCCGCATATTTTCGAATATCTGCGAATTTCAAAGATTCTGACAACTTTTTCAATAAGATAAGAATATAAGAAAATTTCTGAATAATAGGAGATAAACATCTCGAAAGTAATATTTGCATATAAAGAAGTGTTTCAAAAGAAATTCTGACGAGAATGGGATAGATATTTTCTCAATATAATTTCAAATGATATGAGTGTCAGAAAATTTCTTAATAATATATGAATAAGATGAGTATCTCATGAATGACAATTGAGTTATATGCTTTTTACAGGAATTCCGCTAAATGTATGACTAAGATGAGTAATTTTTTAATTACTCCGGAATACTCGAATAATTTATGAAATACTTTGAACAGTCACGAATTATCGATGCCATCATGCCAATCGAGAATTTCTGACAAATATTTTAATGAGAAGAGGATTCCAAAATATTTCTGAAAAATATATAAATGTGATGGGAATCTGTAAATGATATTAAAATTATAGAAAGGTTTCTTGAAGAAATTCTGAGAAATGTGTAAATGCGCTGAGTATTTTTTCAGTAACTTCTAAATTCTTGAGTGTTTTGTGGAATTCTTCAAATTACTCTGAATACTTGATGGTGATTGAGAATTTCTGGCATATATTTGAATAGAATATTAGACAATTTCTGAAAAAAAAATTGGAGTATCTCGTCAGCGATATTTGCATAAAAGAAGTGTGTTTAAAGAAATTTTTGAAGAAAGCATGAATGAGATAAGTAGAGTATTTTTATAAATCAATTCAAAATAAGACGAGGATACTAGAAAATATCCATATAATATATGAATAACATGAACATCTTGTGAATGATATTCAAACAATATAAGTGTTAAATAACTTCCGCTGAATGTGTGACTGAAATGAGAATCTTTAAATTGACTCCGCAATATTTTAGTAATTTATGAAAACTTTGAATATTTCCGAATACTCCATGCCTATTTAGTACTTCTGTTAAATATTTTAATAAGATGAGGATTCCAGATAATTTCAGAAAAAAATAAATGGGTGAAGGGGCCTAAATAGCCGTAGCGGTAAACGCGCAGCTATTCAGCAAGACCAAGCTGAGGGTCGTGAGTTCGAATCCCACCGGTCGAGGATCTTTTCGGGTCGGAAATTTTCTCGACTTCCCAGGACATCAAGTATCTTCGTACCTGCCACACGATATACGCATGCAAAAATGGTCATTGGCATAGTAAGCTCTCAGTTAATAACTGTGGAAGTGCTCATTAGAACACTAAGCTGAGAAGCAGGCACTGTCCCAGTGGGGACGTAACGCCAGAAAGAAGAAGAATATGAGTGAAATTTCTCGTGAATGTTATTCATATACGATAAGGGTTTCCTGATGAAATTCTGATGAATGTATGAATGAGATGAGTATTTTTAATTGACTGTAATATTTGTAATATAATAAAATTTGTTGAAAAATCCGGTCTTGATAGCAACTGAGAATTTCTTACAAGCATTTGAATAAGATGAGGATTCCAATATCTGAATAACATATAAATGAAATGCGTGTCTTGTTATTTGAATTACATAATGGTTTCCTAAAGAAATCCTGAAAAATACATGAATGAGATGAGAATTTTATCAATGACTCTGGAATACTTGAGTGTTTTATGAAATTCTTTCAAGTGTTCCGACTACTTGATGCCAATTGAGAAATTCTGACATATGTTTGAATGATATTAGGATATTATAAAACTTCTATTTTATGCATAAAAAAGTGTTTGACAAGAAGTTTTGAAGAATGCATGCATGAGATAAGTATTTTTTGTTTCATTTAATTTAAAAAAAATTCTAGAAAATGTATTGATACTATAATAAATAAATATCTCGTGAATGATATTCAAACAATATAAGTACTTTTTTTTAGAATTTCCGCTAAATATGACTGGGACGAGAATCTTTTAAATGACTCCGGAATATTTCAGTAATTTATGAAAACTTCGAATATTTCTAAATTTTTGATGCCAATTGAGAACTTCTGGCAAATATTTTAATGAGATGAGGATTCTAGAAAATTTTAGAATACAATGAGATGAATAAATGAGATCGTGAATGATACTTATATACGATAAGGGTTTCTGAATGAAATTTTAAATTGACTTAAATATTTAAAATGTTCTGGAATTCTTTAAAAAAATTAAAATTCCAGATGGCAATTGAAAATTTCTGACAAATATTTGATTGAGAAATGTAAGAATAAGATGAGTATTTCGTAAATTGCATTTGAATAAGATAGAATTTCTGAATTAAATACGAAAGAAAATATTCTAAATAACTCTTGAATATTTCAATGCTCTCTGGAATCTTTCGCATATTTTTGAATACCTGGGCAGTTTTTGAAAATTTTTCTGAATAAGACTATGACATTAGATAATTTCTAATAAGCATTATTAAGTAATATTTGCACACGGGAAGTGTTATTAAAGAAATTCTGAAGAATGTATGAATTAGATAAATATTTTTTTAGTTTAAATTAAATTGAACCGAGGATACTAGAAAGTCTCTGTTCAATATATGTATGTGATAAAAATCTCGTAAATGACATTTGAACAATATAAGTGGTTTTTTGAAGAATTTCCGCTAAAATATATGACTGGGATGAGAAACTTTAAAATGACTCCGGAATATTTGAGTAATTTATAAAATGCTTTGAATATTTCCGAATACTCGATGCTAATTGAGGGCTTCTGACAAATATTTAATAAGATGAGGATTCAAGAAAATTTTAGAAAGAAAAAACAATAAATGAGTTGAGTATCTCGTGAATGATATTCATATCGACAGGTGTATATGGTTGAAAGACTAATGAATGTATGAATGATTTAAGTATTTTTAAATTACTTTAATATAAGAAATATTATGGAATTCTTTGAAAAATCCGAATTATAGTTAGCAATTGAAAATTTCTGACAACTATTTGAATGAGATAAGGATTCCAAAATATTTCTAATATATAAAAAATGAGACAGAGACGAGCCTACCAACGACTGAAAGCCTTTTTAATAAAGATAGATAATGAAAGTCGAAATGAGGTTTCCACCTTATAAATTATATTTGAATTATATAATGATTTCTCATAGAAATTCTGAAAATTGTATGAATAATGAGTGTTTTTCATTGACTTCGGAATACTAGAGTGTTTAGTGCAATTCATTGAATTATTCTTTTTATTTGATGGCAATTGATAAATTCATGTTTTGAATAAGATTAGGATTTTAGAAAATATCTGAAAAAATTGGAGATAAGTGTGAGTGATATTTGCATAAAATAAGTGTTTTAAAACAAATTCCGCAGAATGCATGATTAGGACAACTTTTACCTTAATTCAATTTCAAATAATACGGGGATACTACAAAACATTTTAATAATATATTAATAAGATGAGTGAATGACATTTAAATAACATAAATACTTTTTTAAAGTAATTCCGCTGAACGTATAACTGAGATTAGTAATGATTCCGCAATATTTAAGTAAATTATTAATTACTGTGAATATTTCCAAATATGCCTGACGCCAATTGAGAACTTCTGAAAAATATTTGAATAAGATGAGGATGAAAGAAAATTTGAGAAAATTATTATTGAGATAAGTATCTCGTGAATGTTATTTGAAGGGTTTCTAAAAGAGAATATGACAAATGTATGGATGCGATTATTTTTGTAAGACTATGTAATGCTTAAAATGTTATGGAACTTTTTGAAAAATCTAAATTCTCGATGACAATTGCGAATTTATGACAAATATTTGAATGAGTTGAGGATTCCAAATAATATTTCAATGAAATGTGTATTTTGTTAATGACATTTGAGTGATATAATTGTTTCTAAACGAAATTCTAAAGAATGTATGAATGAGATGCAATATGTTTCAACGACTCCGAAATACTTGAGTATTTCATGTTTTTTTTTTCAAATTTCGTACAATTTTTAACAATTGAGACATTAGCACATATATTTGTATGAATAAGTATTGTCTTAATTCAATGTTATATAAGACGAGAACACTAGAAATAAATTTTCGATATATGTTCGATTTCTCAATAGCTTAAAGTTATCGGAATTTTTAAAAGTACTCCATAAAACACTCAAATATTCTGGAATCTTTGAAAAATTATTCATCTCATGCATACATTTTTCAAAAATATTTAAGATATCTAAGACCTTAAGATACCATTATATGTTGGATATACAGTATTGGGAATAAAAAAGTAAACAAATGCCAATTTTCAAAATGGTCATGTTTGGAGGTATATAGCTCTATAACGTGAATTTAGCAGCTAGTAACGTGAATTTAGCATTTTCATTTGATTTTGAAATTAGTAAACACATGCTCAAATGTAGACGGATTAAAATTGGAAATAAAAAAGTAAACAACAACAAGGTCTTATAACTTAGGAATGAAAACAAATATGATTTTTTTACCAAATTAGGTTTGTAATCCGGCACAGTCCTTACACAAAAAAAAAAACTATGGGATGATTTTGTAATATATATCTGCTTTAAATTAATTAACATTGATGTTGTTTACTTTTTATTTCCATTTTAAAACCGTCTGGAACTTTAACCCGTTAACGCCCAAGGTATCTCACAATTGGAATTCAGCTCCGTTTTTGTTACTCATAGTCGTATTCCCATAAATTAAACCTTATTTCACCAAAAAATTCCAAGTCTATGGTGGGGATCCAAAAAAATTCTTGAAAGTGTGTCGTCCATATCTAGCTGTTCTATAAGTTTATTTTCGAGATTAATCAAATATATTTTCATGCAGTTCGACCCATTACAATGTAAACAAGTTGGAAAAAACTGTTGGTGAGGGGAAATTCATAAATTACGTCACGTACAGAAGAGGAAGGAGGGGGTTACAATGAAACGTGACTACTCATATAAAAATTGGAATCTATAAAAAAAGTGTGATACAGAGGAAAATTGAGGAGGATGAATATGGCAAAACTTTGCGTGACGTAATTTATGGACGTACCCTGATAAAGAAATTGCAACATAAAGAATAAAAATTTCATTTATTCAAATATCAGTTATGCTCAATTGCGATCAAGTATTCAGAATAATTTAAAGAATTCCACAAAACACTCAAGAATTTCGAAGTTACTGCAAATATACTAAGTGCATTTATATATTTCTCAAAATTTCTCCAAGAAAACTTTATATAATTTTAATATCATTTACAGTTTCCCATCATATTTATATTTTTTTCAGAAATATCTTGGAATCCTCATCTCATTAAAATATTTGTCAGAAATTCTCGATAATGATGGCAATCGTCAATTGGATTATGATGGCAATCGATAATTGGAAACTATTTGAATTTAATTTATGAAATTTCGAGTATTCCGGAGTCATTCAAAAAATACACATCATGGTCATACATTTAGCGAAATTCCTGTAAAAAGCATTTATATTACTCAAATGTCATTCATGAGATACTCATCTTATTCATATATTATTAGAAAATTTTCTGACACTCATATCATTTGAAATTATATTGAGAAAATATCTATCCCATTCTCGTCAACATTTCTTTTGAAACACTTCTTTATATGCAAATATTACTTTCGAGATGTTTATCTCCCATTATTCAGAAATTTTCTTATATCCTTATTGAAAAGTTGTCAGAATCTTTGAAATTCCCAGGTATTCGAAATTATGCGGAAGATTCCAGAGAGCATTTGAGAGTTATTTAGAAAACACTCGTATCATTCATGCATGATACCGTATTCATTTTAAAAATTCTGTCTAAGTCGAATGTTGTTTAGGAGATGCTTATCGCATTCTTATATTTCTCAAAATTTCGTAAAAATCCTTTCTCGTCTTATATAACATTGAATTAAGACAATAGTTATTCATACAAATATATGTTCTAATGTCTCAATTGCTAAAAATTGTACGAAATTTGAAAAAAAAAAACATGAAATACTCAAGTATTTCGGAGTCGTTGAAACATATTGCATCTCATTCATACATTCTTTAGAATTTCGTTTAGAAACAATTATATCACTCAAATGTCATTAGCAAAATACACATTTCATTGAAATATTATTTGGAATCCTCAACTCATTCAAAATTTGTCAGAAATTCGCAATTGCCATCGAGAATTTAGATTTTTCAAAAAGTTCCATAACATTTTAAGCATTGCATAGTCTTAACAAAATAATCGCATCCATACATTTGTCATATTCTCTTTTAGAAACTCTTCAAATAACATTCACGAGATACTTATCTCAATAATAATTTTCTCAAATTTTCTTTCATCCTCATCTCATTCAAATATTTTTCAGAAGTTCTCAATTGGCGTCAGGCATATTTGGAAATATTCACAGTAATTAATAATTTACTTAAATATTGCGGAATCATTACTAATCTCAGTTATACGTTCAGCGGAATTACTTTAAAAAAAAGTATTTATGTTATTTAAATGTCATTCACTCATCTTTTTAATATATTATTAAAATGTTGTGTAGTGTCCCCGTATTATTTGAAATTAAATTAAGGTAAAAGTTGTCATATTCATGCATTCTGCAGAATTTGTTTTATATCACTTATTTTATGCAAATATCACTCACACTTATCTCCAATTTTTTCAGATATTTTCTAGAATCCTAATCTTATTCAAAACATGAATTTCTCAATTGCCATCAAGTATTTAGAATAATTCAATGAATTGCACTAAACACTCAAGTATTCCGAAGTCAATGAAAAAACACTAATAATTCATACAATTTTCAGAATTTCTATGAGAAATCATTATATAATTTTTTGTTTTCTTTATTAACGAGATTTTTAGCCCTGGGCTAGTTCATCTCGGGACCAACGGCTTTACTTCCCTTCCGAAGGAAGTCGTCACTATAACTTTTATGTCATAAGTGACTATCTCGGGGATGGGATTCGATCCCAGGTCCTCGGCGTGAGAGGCGAGTGTTCTAACCGCTACACCAGGTCCGTCCCCTACAACATCATTATATAATTCAAATGAAATTTATAAGGTGGAAACCTCATTTCGACTTTCATTATCTATCTTTATTAAAGAGACTTTCAGTCGTTGGTAGGCTCGTCTCTGTCTCATTTTTTATATATTAGAAATATTTTGGAATCCTTATCTCATTCAAATAGTTGTCAGAAATTTTCAATTGCTATCGATAATTCCGATTTTTCAAAGAATTCCATAATGATTCTTATATTAAAGTAATTTAAAAATACTTAAATCATTCATACATTCATTAGTATTTCAACCAGATATACCAATCGTATATGAATATCATTCACGAGATGCTCAACTCATTTATTTTTTTTTCTTTCTAAAATTTTCTTGAATCCTCATCTTATTAAATATTTGTCAGAAGCACTCAATTAGCATCGAGTATTCGGAAATATTCAAAGCATTTTATAAATTACTCAAATATTCTGGAGTCATTTTAAAGATTCTCATCCCAGTCATATATTTTAGCGAAAATTCTTTAAAAACCACTTATATTGTTCAAATGTCATTAACGAGATTTTTGTCATATACATATATTAAAAAGAGACTTTCTAGTATCCTCGGTTCAATTTAATTTAAACAAAAAAAATATTTATCTAATTCATACATTCTTCAGAATTTCTTGATTGATTGATTTGACTTTATTAACGAGATTTTTAGCCCAGGGCTAGTTCATCTCGGGACCAACGGCTTTACTTCCCTTCCGAAGGAAGTCGTCACTATAACTTTTTACGTCATAAGTGACTATGTCGGGGATGGGATTCGATCCCAGGTCCTCGGCGTGAGAGGCGAGTGTTCTAACCACTACACCAGGTCCGTCCCCTCAGAATTTCTTTAAAAACACTTCCCGTATGCAAATATTATTTACGAAATGCTTATCTCCTATTTTTCAGAAATTATCTAATAGCTTAGTCTTATTCAGAAAATATTCAAAAATATGCGAAAGATTCCAGAGAGCATTGAAATATTCAAGAGTTATTTAGAATATTTTCTTTCGTATTTAATTCAGAAATTCTATCTCAATCAAATGCAATTTACGAAATACTCATCTTATTCTTACATTTCTCAATAATATTCAAATGTCACAAATTTTCAATTGCCATCTGGAATTTTAATTTTTTTTAAAGAATTCCAGAACATTTTAAATATTTAAGTCAATTTAAAATTTCATTCAGAAACCCTTATCGTATATAAGTATCATTCACGATCTCATTTATATATCTTGTATTCTAAAATTTTCTAGAATCCTCATCTCATTAAAATATTTGCCAGAAGTTCTCAATTGGCATCAAAAATTTAGAAATATTCAAAGTTTTCATAAATTACTGAAATATTCTGGAGTCATTTAAAAGATTCTCGTCTCAGTCGTATTTAGCGGAGATTCTAAAAAAAAGTACTTATATGCTACTTGTTTTTAATTATGAATCGTGGTTTACGGCTAACCAGCCGAGTGGAAGTTTAATAACTACCGAAAAGCTAAACATTACATATAATTTGCAATTGGATTAGATGGACAAATTGATGTGAAGATTTACGAAAAAGTTACACGTCTTCTTATTTTGTTTGAATATCTTTCACGAGATATTAATTGTATTCATATAATATCAATACATTTTCTAGAATTATTTTTAAATTAAATGAAACAAAAAATACTTATCTTATGAATGCATTCTTCAAAACTTCTTATCAAACACTTCTTTTATGCATAAAATATAAGTTTTATAATATCCTTATATCATTCAAACATATGTCAGAATTTCTCAATTGGCATCAAGTATTCGGAACACTTGAAAGAATTTCATAAAACACCCAAGTTTTCCAGAGTCATTGATAAAATTCTCATCTCATTCATGTATTTTTCAGGATTTCTTTACTAAACCATTATGTAATTCAAATAACAAGACACGCATTTCATTTATATGTTATTCAGATATATTTTGGAATCCTCATCTTATTCAAATGCTTGTTAGAAAATCTCAATTGCTATCAAGATCGGATTTTTCAACAAATTCCATTACATTTCAATTAAATATTACAGTCAATTAAAAATACTCATCTCATTCATACATTCATCAGAATTTCATCAAGAAACCCTTATCGTATATAACTAACATTCACGAGAAATTTCACTCATATATTTTTTTCTGAAATTATCTGGAATCCTCATCTTATTAAAATATTTAACAGAAGTACTAAATAGGCATGGAGTATTCGGAAATATTCAAAGTTTTCATAAATTACTAAAATATTGCGGAGTCAATTTAAAGATTCTCATTTCAATCACACATTCAGCGGAAGTTATTTAACACTTATATTGTTTGAATATCATTCACAAGATGTTCATGTTATTCATATATTATATGGATATTTTCTAGTATCCTCGTCTTATTTAGAATTGATTTATAAAAATACTCTACTTATCTCATTCATGCTTTCTTCAAAAATTTCTTTTAAAACACTCCTTTTATGCAAATATCGCTGACGAGATACTCCAATTTTTTTTCAGAAATTGTCTAATATTCTATTCAAATATATGCCAGAAATTCTCAATCACCATCAAGTATTCAGAATAATTTGAAGAATTCCACAAAACACTCAAGAATTTAGAAGTTACTGAAAAAATACTCAGCGCATTTACACATTTCTCAGAATTTCTTCAAGAAACCTTTCTATAATTTTAATATCATTTACAGATTCCCATCACATTTATATATTTTTCAGAAATATTTTGGAATCCTCTTCTCATTAAAATATTTGTCAGAAATTCTCGATTGGCATGATGGCATCGATAATTCGTGACTGTTCAAAGTATTTCATAAATTATTCGAGTATTCCGGAGTAATTGAAAAATTACTCATCTTAGTCATACATTTAGCGGAATTCCTGTAAAAAGCATATAACTCAATTGTCATTCATGGGATACTCATCTTATTCATATATTATTAAGAAATTTTCTGACACTCATATCATTTGAAATTATATTGAGAAAATATCTATCCCATTCTCGTCAGAATTTCTTTTGAAACACTTCTTTATATGCAAATATTACTTTCGAGATGTTTATCTCCTATTATTCAGAAATTTTCTTATATTCTTATCTTATTGAAAAAGTTGTCAGAATCTTTGAAATTCGCAGATATTCGAAAATATGCGGAAGATTCCAGAGATCATTCAAATAGTCGAGAGTTATTTAGAAAACACTCGTATCATTCATGCAAGATACCGTATTTATTTTAGAAATTCAGTCTTATTCGAATGTTGTTTACGAGATACTTATCGCATTCTTATATTTCTCAGAATTTTCGTAAAAATCCTCATCTCATTAAAATATTTGTCAGAAATTTTATATTGCCATCGATAATTCGGATTTTTTCCAAAGAACTCCATGATATTTTAAATATTGAAGTGAAATAAAAATACTCATCTTATTCATACATTTATCAAAATTTCATTCAGAAACCATATATGAATATTATTCACGAGAAACTCATTTCATTTAAATATTTTGTTATACTTAATTTTTTTTCAAAATCCTCATCGCATTAAAATATTTGCCAGAAGTTCTCAAATAACATCGAATATTCAGAAATATTCAAAATTTTCATAAATAACTGAATTATTCCGGAGTCATTCAAAATATTCTCATTTCAGTCAAACATTCAGCGGTAATTCTTAAAAAAGGAGCATATATTGTTTAAATAATTTATTTAATTATATTCATATAATATTGAGACGTCTTATTTAAAATTGCATTAAAAAAATACTTATCTCAATCATGCATACTTCAGAATTTCTTCTAAAACATTCCTTTTATGCAAATATCACTGACGAGATACTCTATTTTTTCAGAAATTTTCTAATATTCTAATCTCATTCAAATATAAGTCAGAAATTCTCAATCGCCATCAAATATTCAGAATAATTTAAAGAATTCCACAAAACACAAGTATTTCTAAGTTGCTGAAAAAATGCGAATGTTTCGAGAGAGCATTCAAATATTCGCGAGTTTACTAGAAAATACTCATTTCGTTTATACATTGAACCGTTTTTTTAGAAACCCTTATTTCATTTGAATGTAATGTATTACTCAAAATGTTGGTAAAGCTCCTCATCTCATTCAAATATTTGTCTGGAATACCCATTTGTCATCAGGTATTCGGAAATATTCAAATTATTCCATAAAAATCTCAAATATTATTAGGATTTATTTTAATAAACCAACATGTCATACAAATAGTGTTCTTGTCATAGCTTTGTTTGTTTTCAACTCGATGTATTTCAAAATATTGTACACTTTATCAAAGACTTTTTAAGCAATCATCTTTTCATATTGCAGCCTTTTTCAGTGTCTACCAGTAATTGGAAAATATTCAACAAATTCCCAATAATCACATTCAAATTGTCTGTCCAAAGTTCTCAGCCACAAACAATTAGAATATTTTCAATGAATTTCGGGCATCCCACTTAGAAAGCCATGAGATACAAATATTTACTTGGAATTTCCAATGCCAATTGTAATATGAAATATTTAATTCAAGATCAGTTGCATCGTATACTTAGTACATTCCGCACAAGCACGCTCGCTTGATACATACAGCACGAGCATGTTGATCGCCAGGAGCAAGCTGAGAACCGACCGCTCTGAAATTAAAAATGACTTATGACGTATTATTTACTAATTTAGAAAACTCTAATCCCCCAATATATTTTATTCAACAAAATTAAGAAGATTTGTTCAGAACAATTTGCAGATAAAATTAAAATTGATCCAAGAATTCGAGGCTCGAAGTAATCAACACGTGATACCAATATCAATATCAACAGATCACCCATCCTACATCATTAGCAAAATGACTCACAGTTAGATGAACACATTTCATTTATCGCTTGTTGGTCGGTTTTTCGTATTCCTTCTTCCCACGGCCCGCTGCTGTTGCAGCGGAAATCGTTTGCACATGAAATGGAAATTGAAAAAGTATGCTATGAATTTTATTTTTCAGCCTTATAATTAGCACCAATAGATTGCAAATTTTCTCAGCAATTCATTGGTATATAAAAAAATGTATGCTTTCATATTAGAAAACCAAATAATCATGGGGCAAACAACTGCATGTCTTACGAGCGCACCCACCATCCATGGTAATACCATCCTTCGCCACGTTCAAAGAGTAACGGTTCATTTCTTCAACGGCTAGGGTGGGCATGCGAATTTTCATATAATTTCAATATTGCAATTGGAGCAGTCAAATTTATTTCAGAAAAGCATCAGTTAGATAGGTAGTTTAATCATCATTTTCAAATAACCATGGAACATAACAACACTTCCTTATCAGGTTTTAGCAAACATAATTTTATATATTGTTGACATCTATTCCCTTGTGATAATATTGCTAATAGTGGGAGTTCATACCCGGAGGACAGCGAGATCTCTCTGTCTCTGGAAGTTGGTATTGAACTGTGGTGGTCGTGCATCAATTTTGTATTCGTTGGCAATTTGCAATAGAATTATTTACTGAATATTTTTGACGGGATATTTGAATCCTTGTAATGCAATTATGAAGTGGCATTATCCTATAATTGCATTCTTTATATGATAAACCATATCATGCATGGTGACTTGGATTGCTATATAGAGGGATTATAAATAACGTAAAGTTTATTATTTTTAAAGCTAAGTGGTACTGGTAGATTTTTAAATATTGTGGATAAACATTCATAATATTATCGCATTTTCTCATGTGGAGGATAACAATACTTTTTCCGGTAGAGAAATATTCCCTTGCGCATGTGGTAGTAATTAGTTCATTTCGGTAAAGATGTTCATTCAATAAATTTCAAATTGTCGGTTGATTCCAGATCCTCCACTGACTTGGGCCTTAAAAGTAGAGCTGATAGGATTGAGAATCGCTTCATGGGATATTTGAAATGTAACAGGGACATGATCAGAATCAAAATCAGCATGAGAAACTAATTGGCTACAAAGAGTCGGTTAAGACCAAATCAATCGTAGATGGATTTCTAGAAGCGGAAAAACATGTAGGGCTATCAGGGTATTGTATTGAGAAATATCCTGAAGAGCACTCATCAAATAAAATTCTGCCGTTGGAATTACTTTGAGAATTATTCCATGACCGATGTTTGGCATTAAAGTCACCAATGACAAAAAATTTTGACTTATTGCGAGTCAATTTACGTAAGTCAGTTAGGAGCAAATTACTTGCTGTCCAGAGCATTGAAAAGGCAAATAGGCAGCTATGAAAGTATATTTACCAAGCTGTGTTTCAACAGAAACACCTAAAGTTTCAAAAACTTTAGTTTCAAATGATGAAAACAGTTAATGTTTTATACGCTTATGAATGATGATTGCAACTCCCCCACATGCCCCATCAAGTCGATCATTACGATAAACAAAAAAGTTAGGATCTCTTTTGAGTTTAGATCCAGGTTTTAAATACGTTTCGGTAATAACTGCTATATGCACGTTATTAACCGTAAGAAAATTAAACAGCTCGTCCTCTTTACCATTCAGAGAACGAGCATTCCAATTTAAAATATTTAAATTATTATTTTGATCCATTAGAAAAACGTAACCCAAGTACAATTTGATTTGTAAATTTTATACCTACTTGAACTGCTTCAGTCATAGTGGTGGCTTCGAACATTGCATCAATCATTAGATTCAATTGTTCAGTTAGAAAATTAAAATCAGAGGCAGACATGTCATGTGATTTCCCATTAGAATTTCCGGTAGACGAAGATGCGGAGTTACCTGTGGTGGTAGGGTTTTTTCTATTTGATTTGAAACAAGTAGAATGGGTACCCATGGATCGAACAGGGGAGCAGTTCGAATTTCCTGCTACGATATCGGCAAAGGATTTACCGTGGGTAGATACATTCGAAATTGAAAGATTCGAACGGCTACCCGACGGATTAGAATTAGTTTGTGAATGAGCATGATTATGATCTTCCTGATGGGTATGATTCATGATCAAGAGATCGTTAACTGGAAAATGAGCATTGTTCGATACTCTACCAGGCAAATTCCGGAAACGGCCGTTATCGTAACGGATATTATCCTTCATCTGCCTGGCACGAGCATCAACGATTCTCTTGCGTGAAGGACATTCCCAAAAGTTAGCTTTATGAGGGCCCTTGCAATTGGCGCATTCAAACTTTCTGGTATCTTCTTTCACAGGACAGACGTCCTTAGCGTGAGAAGAACCTCCGCAAATCATGCATTTAGCATCGATGGGACAATTTTTTGTACCATGACCCCAATTTTGGCACCGACGGCACTGTGTGGGGTTCTGGTAATTTTCTCCAGGTTTCTGGAAATGTTCCCATGTCACACGGACATCAAACAAAAGTTTTGCTTATTCTAAAGCTTTATTATTTAGTTCTTTTTTGTTAAAGTGAACTAAATAAAATTCTTGAGAAAGCCCTTTCCGAACAATGCCAGATTAGGTTCTCTTTTTCATAATGATTACTTGAACTGGGGAAAATCCAAGTAAATCATTTATTCCATTTTTGATCTCTTCAGGTGACTTATAGTCTCTTGAGAGACCTTTCAAGACAACTTTGAACAAACGTTCAGATATGTCGTCATAAGTAAAAAAATTGTGCTTCTTCTCTTCAAGATGTTTGAGAAGAAGTTCGCGATCTTTAAGAGTTTCCGGCAAAACGCGACAGTCTCCTTTCTTTGCGATTTGGAAGGAAACCTTGATTCCCCTAATGGAGTTCAAGATCTCCTGCCTAAATCCCGCAAATTCAGAACAACTGACCACGATAGGCGGCACTCTTTGCTTCCTCACTTGAATCAAAGAGCCTAGGCTAGAGGCTGCTTCGATTTGGTGTTCGGAAAATTTGTCTAGAGTATCGAACTGATTGCTCATTTCAATACAATTATTCATTTCACCCTTGGAAGAAATTTCGCATTCCGGAGAAACGTCCTTTCTTCCATTCTTGCCACGTTTGGTGACAGTTTTAAATCCACGTTTTTGGAAGGAAGTTGTGAATTCAGAGATTCACCCTTCCTTTTATTTGTTGTTGCAACCATGTTGAGTGAATAAGAAGACGTGACCTTCGAAAGGTTTTTTCCCAAGACGGTGTCCAAGAAGGATTACCACCGCTAGCTTTCGCCAACGGGTCCAACGAAAAATCGAAGGCACGGGTCCAAACAAGGATCGTAAAGGGATCAATAGTAGAAAAAGAAGTACTGTTTTGAATTTTAGCACTGAAAAGTACTGTTTTATTGCTTTAAGTAGTTTTAAAGAAAACTTCCAAGAGCAGAGAAAATTTGTGTACGCACAGCACGAAGGTACGATGCGCACTGTATGAGTTTTCAATATGGGATAATAAGTTTCTACTTACATTACAGTACTAGAGTGATTGGAACATTTCTCAATTTTTTTCCATAGTAATTTGCATATAAACTTACATTGTCTTTGGGCCACCTTTAAATCACCACCTAGAAAGCTGGAAATTTCACAGAACACTATTTTATGGTAAGGATGGTAAGGAGCATATGGGGGATTGGACTTTCAAACTTTTTGAAAATTTGAATCGCCCTAGTGTCCAAAAGAATCTGTTTTAGCATTCATTGAGATTGTGTTTCGTCTCTAACATTTTGTCAACAGTATTTGTTCGATTTTTTGTAATTTTTATAGTAAAGAAAGTTATTGGAGGTATTTTTGTAAGAAATCTCATAAGTCTTTTTTTATATCAAACTTTTTATTTTAATTAAACGTTCAAAGGATTAAAAACCTAGGGGATTCGGACTCGAATATTTAGGTCGTTCAAATTGAACACAATCTTTTCCACGAGTGCTAACCGTTGTTTGTTTGCTTGTCTCGCACTGCATGCACATGCAAAGTGCACTCTTAAAATGCTTCGAACAAAGCAGCATCAATTAAGTGCAGGCGATAAACCCAATAAACAGACTTCATCGGAAATTTCTAGACGTATGTTAATTGGAAACATTTTTGAGAAAAGTGGGAGAAGACTTTTGCATAATTTGGACCAAGCACAACTTTTCCTTAACAGTTGGCAGTCTTGGAAATTCAGCAATGGTCAGATATGAGGAAGATCTTCAAGCTCTTGGTGAGCCACTCAAAATCAAGCTGCGGGCCGTAAATTGGGCATATAAAGTTGAATTGTAGGGTCGATTTAAGCATATAAAAACCTAGATTGCAAACGGAGTGCGGATGAAGAACAGGTGCTCCGCGCAAGAATTTTATTTCAAAAAGTGCTCCGCAAGTCAAAAAGGCTGAAAACCCCTACTTTAGGTAGTTAAAAAAAATATCCAAGAGCAGAGAGAATTTGTGTACGCACAGCACGAAGGTACGATGCGCACTGTGAGGAAGTAAATATTTATGATTAACTCCTGACGTACCCACGCAGCCAACATGTTCAGTTCAAAATGTTTACGGAATATCCATCTGAATTCTACCAGAAAGTTAGCCAGGAGTCTCTATCTTTCTTAGTACATTGATTTCCAAATCACACTTTATTTGTCTTCATAATAACGAATAACTATATCTGTTTGTGTTTGAAAAGCTACTCCAGCCTTAAATTTCATCATCATTACAGCCGTGAATCGCAAGTCAGTCCCATCTGTTAAAAAGTAGGCATTGAGAAAATGGACTGTGAAGTTTCCAAACTCGTTCTCCGTGCTATTATTCAAAAATCCTGGAACATGTTCAAATTTACGACATTTTAATGAAACTTTCACAATTTGCTTTGCACTACTATTCCTGTACAGTTAACTTTCCCTTACTCGATATGCCGTATCTCGATATCGAGTTAGAGAACCTTTTTTTTTTTCTTTTGTTGGGATTTGAACTACCATAGTAAAAGTTGGTTTTCATGGCTAACTCGATGGTCCCTTGGATCGCAGTTGCACTGATTTTGTGTTCTGTAACTCGATACCTCCCTAACTCGATGGTCCCTTCAATATCGAGTAAGGGAGAGATGACTGTATTTACGACAAAAATATAAAGATAATTAAAACACGGTTCATTTTTGTGTTACACGGTGCGGAAATCTGTAGTGGGACTGATATGCGGTTACTTTTCATTATGGGACAATTTGACTTGCTGTTTTTTTTTCTATTTTTCTGAACAATTCATATTATCTCATTAATGCAGCTTGGAAGATATGTTGAAAACTGATCTCATCTCAATTTTGACGAAAATGCAGATGGGATTGACTTGCGATTCACGGCAGATAAGATCACGAGACAAGTGACTTTTTGTTGTAAATAGTGACTTCTTAGTGACCAGGTCAAAAAAAGTGACCACGTCACTCAAAAGTGACTTGCTCCTAGCCCTGCAATACTAGCATCCTTTTTAAACACAAGGTTGGCGCAAAAATCAGTACAGGAAAAGGAAACTATTAGAAAACACCCTCACTTAACAGCCAATATGCATGGACATTATTTGTTGGATAGCTCAATCAATAAAAATGTATGTACGGTATTTCGATCGATCAAATCTTTATATTTTAGTTCATGAACATATATTTCACTATTTTTTCATTTACAAAGAGCATCACAATTCGCCCATCGATGTCACTGACAAATTTTCTTTTCCGTCAGGCAGGTACATTCTGACCGGGGTGGAGGCAGAAACGGAAATTTGAAGCATTCCGAAAACGAAGGAAACGGTGGCTTCGCTCTGATGCAATCTCGGGCCACCTTTTTCGGTTCGCAACGGGGAGGAATTCTAGCTTTCCCGCAGCCGGGCATCGAAGTTCGCGGGCAGAGCTGGGTTTTCACTTTGAAGCAATCGGGAGCTTGCAAGGTAGGTGGGGGTTCCATGCAGGGAGTTTTGGTCGCGACTTGAAGCTTCGATCTCCGTGGGACCCGCTGTGGTTGGATGTCATCGCAGGAGAATTTCTTCGGTTTTGCAGGTTCCGGACAGGTGTGCCACGTTTTGGATGTTTCACTGTAAGATTCAGGCTTCTTTTCCAGGGGTGGCTGGGGCGGCCGTTGCCGGCAAACTTTTTCTTTACAAGCTTTCTTCTTGCTAAAATCGGTTAGGCCGTGACCCTTGCTTGTGGATGACGACGACGAGGGACGCACTTTTGCGAGCTTCCCGAGCGCTTCTAAATGTTTCACAGAAATTCCCTTGGCAGCTTCACTTAGAATTTTTTGCAATTTCTCATCGTAATAGGCTGTTTTTCATCACGCCAATCTGTCATGAAACGGCCTACTTTCCTGCACTGAAGTATGGAGTGCGGGAATAGTCATTACCTAACTGAAACCAGTGCTGTAATGATTCATTACGCAACGCTTTCTCATTACGCAACTGTTTTGAGTTGCGTAATGAATCATTACCCAACATTTTTTCAGAAATTGTAAAATAAAGGTGAATGTATTCTGATATAATTTCTGATACCCTCAAGTGGTCTTCTACGAAATTGCAAAAAATGTTGTACGTAACTCGTTGCAGAACTCGATTTTTACAGCACTCGTCGTAATTATCCTACTCGGCAAGCCTCGTAGGATAAATTTACGACTCGTGCTGTAAAAATCATCATTCTGCAACTTGTTCCGTAAACTACTATTATACATCTTGAAAAAGATTCGTTGGTATGATCCGAGAAAAGTTTAACCCAGTATAGGAAAAAGATCAAAAATAAATGGCTATTGAACTTGTAGAGATTTTGACATATTTGTTACACAGACTACTTGATCAGTTAGTGGCTTTGTTGCTTGGATCATAAATTTAAAGCTAGGTATGCTGTTCCTCTCAAGAAAAATAAAAATTTCTGCTCAAAAAATGGTCAAGAAATTTCCTACAGTGAGCTCCATACGAACTGACATTTCTTTTCGACTGCGTACTGCGATCAAAGAAAAATGGTTCACCCTTCCTTTTGTTTGTTGTTGCAATCATGCTTAGTGAATAAACGAAAGAAAACGTGACCTTCGAGAGGTTTTTTTTTTCAAGACGGCGTCCAAGAAGGATTTCCACCGCTAGCTTTTGCAAACGGGTTCAACGAAAAATCGAAGGTACGGGTCCAATCAAGGATCGTAAATGGATCAATAGTAGAAAAAATAGCACTGAAAAGCACTGTTTTAGTAGCACTGAAAAGTACTGTTTTATTGCTTTCAGCGGTTTTCAGATCGTGCTCCGCGGAGCACTTGATGCTCCGCGAAGCCTTAGTAGGTGCTTCGCAACATTTTTTTTTTTTTTTAATTTGTACCAATGCTTTAAGATATCTTGACTTTTTGCTTGATATTAATTTGATTATACCAAACAAAGCCATTCCTAGAATTTTTTTGGAGTAAATTGTAAAAACAACACTACCAATTTCAAAGAATATTTGATCTATTAGTAATTCGTTGATAGCAACCAATCGTTCGAATTTTCATTTAAGACCACTGTTTGACGAAACACGGTTCAACGAGTCTTATACCCATGGAGTGATAATCTCGTTCATAATCAAACTTTCTTGTACCTCGGATATTTTTTTTACAACGTTATGAACATTTCCGTGAGTGTTGAACACGTACTTAAACCATTCAAAAAAATTAATTAAAGCTCAAAGAGTCTCATTCAGTAGTTCAAACTAAAAACACAATTCAGTAAAAAATTTTATCATAAGAATTCTACTGAATTATTAAAACATTTGAAGAAAAAACAAAAATTGATCCATATACATTAGCCTGGGACACGGTTATATGAAACATTTAGATTCTCGCTCCAGTCCACTTTTTAGATTGCATTAAGCTCCCATAACAACTGTGCAAAATTTGAGCTCGATCGGAGAAACTATATTTTAGCGCCAGCCGTTCAAAATTTGTATGGGATTTACTATGGGAAAACTTACTTTTACAAAGAAAAATCGCCAGAGGTCGCCCATTGTCTACTTGAAGGTTTCAAATAAAGAGCTTTTGGTTTATGTGAGAATATTATTAGTTGAGTTTTGGAAGCATTAGGAGAAATCTTCCATTTTTGCAAGTATGAAGAAAAAATATCCAAACTTTTTTGCAATCGACTACAGATGACACGCAGGCTTCGTCCTTTGGCGGAGAGGCCTGTGTCATCCGCAAACAAAGATTTTTGACATCCCTGAGGTAACTCAGGTAAGTCAGATGTGAAAATATTGTATAATATTGGTCCCAAAATGCTGCCTTGAGGAACACCAGCTCTTACAGGAAGTCTTTCAGATCTGGAGTTCTGATAATTAACCTGAAGTGTACGATTTGACAGATAACTTTGAATTAATCTAACAATGAATGTTGGAAAATTAAAGTTTTTTAATTTTACAATCAAACCTTCATGCCAAACACTGTCGAATGCTTTTTCTATGTCTAGAAAAGCAAGACCAGTAGAATAGCCTTCAGATTTGTTGGAACGGATCAAATTTGTTACACGTAAAAGTTGATGAGTGGTCGAATGTCCATGGCGGAATCCGAACTGTTCATTGGCAAAAATTGAATTTTCGTTGATGTGGGCCATCATTCTGTTCAAAATAACCTTTTCAAAAAGTTTACTGAAGGAGGAAAGCAAACTGATTGGACGATAGCTAGAAGCTTCTGCAGGATTTTTGTCTGGTTTTTAAATTGGAACAACCTTAGCATTTTTCCATTTGTCAGGAAAATATGCTAATCGAAAACATTTGTTAAATATATCAACTAAAAATGATAAGCTACTTTCTGGAAGTTTCTTTATGAGGATGTAGAAAATTCCATCATCGCCAATAGCTTTCATGTTTTTGAATTTTTTAATAATAGTTCTCACTTCTTCCAAATCAGTCTCCCAGGCATTTTCGAAAACGTTCTCTTGATTGAGAATATTTTCGAACTCCTGAGTAACTTGATTTTCAATTGGACTAGTAAGTCTTAAATTTAAATTGTTTTTCAAGATTTTAGATAATTTCCAAAAGGGCTTAGAGCCAGGGTCCAATTGAGAAATTTTATTTTCAAATTTATTGTTTCTTAATTGAGCAAAACGTTTCTTGATTTCTTTCTGCAAATCCTGCCATATAATTTTCATAGCAGGATCGCGAGTGCGTTGAAATTGCCTTCTCCTCACGTTTTTAAGACAGATCAAGAGTTTAAGATCATCGTCTATAATCACGGATTGAAATTTTACTTCACATTTTGGATTGCAATTCCGGGCTTCAAGTTTCAAGAGCATTGTCAATATCAAGTTTAGTTTCTAAAGAATTGTTAACATCAAGATTAGAGTCAACATACGTTTTATATATATTCCAGTCGGCTCGTAAATAATTGAAAGTAGAGCTGATAGGATTGAGAATCGCTTCATGGGATATTTGAAATGTAACAGGGACATGATCAGAATCAAAATCAGCATGAGTAACTCATTGGCTACAAAGATGACTAGAGTCGGTTAAGACCAAATCAATCGTAGATGGATTTCTAGAAGCGGAAAAACATGTAGGGCTATCAGGGTATTGTATTGAGAAATATCCTGAAGAGCACTCATCAAATAAAATTCTGCCGTTGGAATTACTTTGAGAATTATTCCATGACCGATGTTTGGCATTAAAGTCACCAATGACAAAAAAATTTGACTTATTGCGAGTCAATTTACGTAAGTCAGTTAGGAGCAAATTACTTGCTGTCCAGAGCATTGAAAAGGCAAATAGGCAGCTATGAAAGTATATTTACCAAGCTGTGTTTCAACAGAAACACCTAAAGTTTCAAAAACTTTAGTTTCAAATGATGAAAACAGTTAATGTTTTATACGCTTATGAATGATGATTGCAACTCCCCCACATGCCCCATCAAGTCGATCATTACGATAAACAAAAAAGTTAGGATCTCTTTTGAGTTTAGATCCAGTTTTTAAATACGTTTCGGTAATAACTGCTATATGCACGTTATTAACCGTAAGAAAATTAAACAGCTCGTCCTCTTTACCATTCAGAGAACGAGCATTCCAATTTAAAATATTTAAATTATTATTTTGATCCATTAGAAAAACGTAACCCAAGTACAATTTGATTTGTAAATTTTATACCTACTTGAACTGCTTCAGTCATAGTGGTGGTTTCGAACATTGCATCAATCATTAGATTCAATTGTTCAGTTAGAAAATTAAAATCAGAGGCAGACATTTCATTTCATTTTCATTTCATTTCATTTATTCATCCATATACTTGTAGATTAAGGGTAACCCTTATAACGCTCTACAATCGGTACTTTCGTTGCCTGAACCACTTATTCGAAATCTAATACAATCCAATACACTTTCAATTCAATTTAACTTAAAAAAAAAACAAACAAACTCATTGACCTCTTGCTATTTAACATCCATTCCATTTACCTACCCTCATTAAGCCAGCTCACACACGCCCGCTGGAATCTTACGGCTGAATGTATTGATTTTATACTAGATGGAAGCTGATTCCATGTAACAAGTGCGCGAACAAAGAAAGTATTGCCATAGTACGAAGAATAATGTTGAGGCAAAATAAAATGTTGAATACGATTGCTGCGAAAGATGTGTAGCTTGTCAGCAAGATATTTAGGACCATGATGTATAATTCTGAATAAGGATAAACAACTACGCAGTTTAAAAAAGTCATAAAAAGAGCATCCCAATAATCGACGTTGTAAGTGAGTGACACTTGAGTATCTTGATAAATGAAAAACCCATCGAATGCAGTTATTCAAAGCAATTCTCAAGCGATTGTATGCAGCGGCAGAAGCATTTAAAATTAATTCAGATCCATAAGACAGGTGAGGTAATATGAGCGATTTGAAAAGTTTTACTTTTATGGGGATTGGTAGCATATCTGCTGTTAGTTTAAGCTGCCTTAAGCCTGCATAAATTCTTCCGCACTGCAAATTCACTTGAGAGTCCCATTCCAGATTATTTTGAAAAATAATACCCAAGTTTGTCGTTTTGTTTACATAATCTATCTTGTTACCGTTAATAAACAGGTCAGGCAGAATTGGGCGTATGAGCCGCCTGCAGATAAACATTGCTTTTGTTTTAGATGCGTTAATTGGTAGCAAATTATTTGCGGACCATAGGGCTACATTCCTAAGATCAGCATTGATAAGATGTGCCATACTACTTATATCCATATTAGTTGAAAAGAAATATAGCTGTACGTCATCAGCAAACATATGAACAAAACACGTTTTCAAAATAGATGGAAGATCGTTTATGAATAGTGAAAACAAGAGGGGCCCCAATACGGATCCTTGAGGTACCCCTGATAAAATACTGACAGGGCTAGATCGATTTCCATTCAGTTCCACTACCTGAGAGCGACAGTCAAGGTAAGATTTGATCATATAAACTGCTTTGCGACTGAAACCAAAATTTTGCGATAGTTTTTGTAACAATTTGACATGGGAAACTCTGTCAAATGCCTTTGAAAAATCGATCAGAAGCAAAAACGCAATACCTTTCTTATCAATAGCTTGATGAATATCATCATGTACCTTGAGAAGAGCAGTAGTTGTACTATGAGCAGAACGAAATCCAGACTGATAACGACTTAATAGAGTATGCCGCTGAATGTAGTTCTGAATCTGATTTTTTAAAATCTTCTCAAGTACTTTAGATAAAGAGCAAAGGATACTGATAGGGCGAAGGTTATCTAGATTATCTCCTGTGGGTTTCTTTCGAATTGGAATAATTTTTGCAGATTTCCATGCACGTGGGAACTTTGAAGTTGTGATCGATAGATTAAATAAAAATGTTAATGGACAGATAATCATAGGAAGTATGATCTTTACGAACCGCAAAGGAATTCCATCCAAACCAATCGCATCAGAGGATATCGAATAAATAGCTGCTGACACTTCCATTTCAGTGCAGGGTGAAAAATTGAATCCATCTATGTTTGATGGAGGAATTGGAGACAATGATGCATCCCGGGTAAAATTTTCCCCAAAATAATCATTGATCTCATTATTAGTAAAGTTAGATTTTGAATTATCATTATTTCCAGTAACGTTCAATTTTTTGAGTTTTTTCCATAATACTTTACTCGAGGTTGTTGATTGCAAGTTCATACACAGGTAATCAGATTTAGCTTGATTTATTATATCGGTCACTCTATTTCTGAGTCTTTTGAACTGAGCACGATCTGAAGCGTTTTTACTGCGGAGCCATTGACGGTAAGCTATGTCTCTAATGACAATAGCATTCAGAACAGTATCATTGAACCACGGAGCATTTCGATTTGGACGTGGATATCGCAGTGGAACGTAGTTTTCATACAGTTCAGTGATGCAGTTGTTGAAAAAGTCAAGCGCTATATCAGAATCAGTTATACTATATAACAACGACCAATCGATTGCGTTTAAAGCATCCTGAAGCTCTGAAATATTTATCCTATTGTAATCTCTAGATCGTGAAATATTCAATGATGAAAAAATTATATCATGCTGAGAGAAACCTGGAGCAGAAACCTGATTGAAATTTAACACAAAATTTTCATCATTAGTTAGCAACAAATCGATAAGTGAACATCCACCGGAGTAAAAATGAGTCGGTTCGTTATTTATACAGAAAATACCAAAACTGTCCATCACACTACAGAAACGGTTTGTTCTGATGCAAGACTTCTTCAAGTTTGTATTAAAATCGCCAATCAATATAATTTGAGTGTAACTACAAGACAGTTCGGCAAGTTTCTGTTCTAAAACACCAGCACAATCCACTCCTGGAGGACAGTAGATCACACCAAGTAAAAATGCGTCTTGATTTACTCGAACTTCGATGAAAAGATATTCGGTTCTATTGCCATCACCACTCGGCTGAGAGGCGGCTATTTCTTTACAAAACAGATCATTCTTATAATACACGCAAATTCCTCCACCCCGACTATGCCCACGGTCATTTCTTAAAAAGTTGTAGCCCTCGACTGCAATTGAGCTATCAGGTATATTTTCATGCAACCAAGATTCAGTTACACAAATCAAATCTAGTTTGCTGTTAATGAAGCAATTTTTGAATTCATCAAATTTACTAAGCTGAAGAGCACACAGGCTTTGAACATTCATGTGACATAAATTAATACAGTCATTACGAAGAGCAACATTCATCACAGCTCGTGGAATATTGGCAATACTTGTATTTGAATGCGCAACATCACTTATTTGACTAACCGACATCATTGGGAAGCAAAGCATTCAAGTGTGACGTAATGAGCAAGCAAAAATGAAGGATAGAAGTGAATGGATAGCGCAACAGGTCAATGGCGTAGGTACTAATCATTGCAAAATCTCTAAATAAACCTAGCATAATTATCAAGTGGTCCGATATCGTAAATTCAACTATTGGACATAATTAAGAGCTAACAAAAAAAAACAGCAACAGCAGCAGCGGTGTGGTCCAACGAGGCAGCAGCAACAACAACAGCATTAACAACCACAGTAACAGCAGTAATCCAGGGCATCTCCTGTGTCCCTCCACGGTTGACTTTTAGGATGGAAGATATCATGGAAATTCAAAGGAATGGATTCATAGGATACATTCTGGAAGGATTTTCAAGAATATTCTTAGGAAGGGCAGAACGATTGTAAACTTTCAGGAGAGGAACAATCAGAGGAGAAGAAGGATGGGAATCATGGATAACTAGGGGAGGAAGAAGAAAATTGAAGGAAAGGTCGTTAGATACGATGCCCATAGGCAACCAGTTGATGGTCGTCGAAGATTGGCTGAGCAGCAACATCATCCAACGGCTTCACAAATATCACTCCTCCCTTCGTGAAAACATTCTTAATATGGCCCGAACGCTTCAGCTTGAGAGCGATCCCTTTAATGATCCGTGCAGTTTCAGTCAAATTTTCGTTTAAATAAACTCGTTTTTCAGCACCGACACCGAGATGACTCAAGCTCAAATTCTTCCTAGAAAGATACCGTACGAAGAATTCATCCTTCGAAGCTCTGAATGCAAATTGTAGTAATATAGGCGGTGTTGCACCAACAATTATTGGAGCACGGGACAGTCGTTTAGTATACACCAACGGGATGTTAGATTCGCAGTAGGGGAACTGGGGGTAATATGCCCATAGGGGGTAAAACGCGCCACCATCGATTTGGCCGAACGATGTGTTTTAGAATGCTTTTTTTCACCCTAGATCATAGAAAACGGATAGAAATGCTTTTCCTAATATGTTTTTATGTGGTTTTCTCAACCAAATTGATAAAATCGTATAAAAACGTTTTTCGCTGTTTTCGTTGCAATTTTGTGCGATTTTCAATGTCATTTTTTAGGTCGATAAACAACCAAATTTCTGAAACTATTGCCGAGAGCCAACTTGTGCACTGTCATAGTTTGTATTACGTGCAAAACATATGTTAAATTTGCCCTCAAAAAGCTTATTGAAGGACCTAAACTTTAATCAACTCTGGGGGCAAAACGCCCACCCCTATTTCATAACACCAAAACAGCCGTTTGAATTCAAATTCTACCAAACGTAATGGCACGTTGAAGTTACGCAAAAATTGGAACCTTACAAATGTACATTTTTCGCATCAGCATGTATACTATTATTGAACAATAACATCTGAACAAACGCCCGGATGTATGCAACTCATATACAAGCATGATTGTGTGCGTTCGTTTACAGCATGGCTAACGCCGAACTCAAGCGGGGCGTTTTACCCCGCAAAACAATACATATGCAGTTAAGCAAGCATTTTTTAAATAATAATTTATAAACCCCAGAAAAGTTAAAATGAATAGCTGTTTCAACTATTTGGTAGAAAACATGTTTGTCTATCCGACCATAACTAAAAAAGAGCATAAAATAATGTTTTTCACATCTAAAATCGCTGTTCTCCTTAACGTGGGCAAACTACCCCCAGTCCCCCTACCCAAGCGCAACTGCTAGCCTCTTCAAAAGAACGTTGGTATTCTCTGTTGCACTGTACGGAACACCAGTCAATAGCAGGTCATTCGACTTCGCTAGTCTGTCAACAGCATCCCTATTTCTCTGCAATTTGACATCAACTTTGGCATGCGATTCCCTTAATTGGTTGAAATCTCGAACACAATCAGACTTCAACTGATGAACTTCATCACGGAGAGTAGCGATTTCGTTTACGAGAGAAACATTACAAGAGTCTATTTTCTTCTCGATCTTTGCGTTCCCATCGTCGATCATCCGTTTCATTTGTTGCAGGAAATCATCGAAGCTCCCCACACGATGTGCAGTCCAATCGATCTCTTCGCACGAGCGGGTTTTATTTTGGCTCTCATAACCGGATCGCAGTGATGATACAGCTTGCGTGTTTCTATCCTTCCCCATGTTACTGATTCGATTTGGCACTCTACTTGTGTTTATCCGAAAGAGCGTTGTTGTTCAGGTTTAGCGGGAGAGATGTCTGCCACAATGGAGGGCACAATAATGCGATTTACCCAGTAATGGAAAGATTGATTTTGTTGAAATGGCAGCGGTAATCCAGCAAGTAAAACGATTTGTTTGTTAGTTGCAGAATAGCTCGTCAAACCATCACGAAAATCGGCAGCTCAGGATCATTTTACAGTTGAAAAATCTTAGTTGAATCACGATCACTGACAACTCACATTCTACCAAACATAGTCTCTCACTCAAAAAAAAATGTCATGTGATTTCCCATTAGAATTTCCGGTAGACGAAGATGCGGAGTTACCTGTGGCGGTAGGGTTTTTTCTATTTGATTTGAAACAAGTAGAATGGGTACCCATGGATCGAACAGGGGAGCAGTTCGAATTTCCTGCTACGATTTCGGCAAAGGATTTACCGTGGGTAGATACATTCGAAATTGAAAGATTCGAACGGCTACCCGACGGATTAGAATTAGTTTGTGAATGAGCATGATTATGATCTTCCTGATGGGTATGATTCATGATCAAGAGATCGTTAACTGGAAAATGAGCATTGTTCGATACTCAACCAGGCAAATTCCGGAAAATTTTATTTTTTTTTTTATTTCGTCAATCAATAGTAGACTACACATTTGCTTAATTCTATGTTGTATTATATCTTAAGGAATTAAAATATTGTCTTAGCTTTGTTCGCGACATGGTCAGATCAATTTCTGTGCAATGCTGATTATAAAGAGACATCATTCGATTCATTGGGCCGAATTTTGCATAGTTAGTTCGATGATTATTTGATGCAAACAAATTCCGATTTCTTAACTGTCTAGCGGGCGTGTAGAAATTCAAACATGATAAAAGACTGGTGGAATCAATACGCTGCGATACAATATCATTGATAAATGAAATCATGGCTATTTCGCGACGCTCATTTAAGGTTTGAATATCGATAAGCATGCATCGAGCCTCGTATGATGGCAGTGGAAACGTTGTCCAGCCTAATTTGCGTAAGGCATATAAAAGAAATTGCTTCTGTACTGATTCGATTCTATCACCATGTATTTTTATATGCGGAGACCACACAATACTACAATATTCTAGAACTGATCTTACATAAGCAATGTACAAGGTTTTAATCGTATATGGATCCCGAAAATTGAAGCTAAAACGCTTTATAAAGCTGAACATATTGGTTGCTTTATGGATAATCGTATTATAATGATCAGTAAAGGTAAGTTTAGAATCTAATATGACACCTAAATCTCTAATCTTATCGCACTTTTGAACAATTTGATTTCCTAAAGAGACAGTAATCTGTGGTGTATTCCGTTTTCTGCTATCTGTGATTAAATTACATTTTTTGACGTTTAATTGAAGTAAGCTTTTGCTACACCATTTATCAAATATACTTATTTCATTCAGATAAATGTCGCTATCTTTGTTGCTATTGATTTCCATATAAAGTTTCATATCGTCGGCATAAATCAGAATTTTAAGATGTTTAAGCACATATGAAATATCGTTAACAAATAATATAAATAACAATGGACCTAAATGCGAACCTTGGGGAACTCCTGATGTAACGTGAACAGGTTTAGACATTTTTCCCTCAAATCTAACTATTTGTTGGCGATCTGCTAAATAAGATTCAATCCAGTTGAGGAGTCTCATCGTAATTCCCATTTTATTGAGCTTGAAAATCAACATAGGAATGTCTAGTCTGTCAAATGCCTTACTAAAATCGGTGTAAAGTGCTTCGACGTGGTTACCTCTATCCATTGCATTCAAAGTGTAATTTACAAATTCCAAAAGGTTTGTTGTAGTAGAACGACCTTCATAGAAACCGTGTTGTGTATTCGTTGTTCTATGTTTTATTTGGCTGAACACATTTTTATTTATAATTGATTCAAATAGTTTTGGAATGGATGAAATAATAGCAATTCCACGATAATTTCGAACATCAGATTTTCTACCAGACTTGTAAATGGGTATGAGATACGATCTTTTCCATTCTTTTGGAAATCTGCTCATTTCAAGTGACTTGTTGAATAGCCAAAATAATGGTGCTGTAAATTCATTAGCTAAGTTTTTCAGTAAAATAGGTGGGATTCCATCTGGCCCTGATCCTTTGGTGGAATCTAAATTCTTCAGTCCTGTTAAAATGTCCTGTAAAAGTATTTGACTTACACCGATATCGCTTGTAAAATCAGGAAAACTAGAAAAATATTCAAAGTCACGATCTTTATCCGAAAAGTTAGTAAAAGTCTCTTGGAAAAAAGTAGCAAAAAGATTGCACATACCATCTGGATTGTCAGCTGCTCTATCATCCAATGTCATTTTAGATGGAAAATTGTTAGACTTCATCTTCGATTTAGCATAATTGAAAAAATTCCTAGGGCAAGATTTTAAATCATTTTCTATTTTTGTGTTGTACTCTTCAAGCGCAGCGGATATTGCTTGATTAAGTTGGTTGACAATATACAAATAATTTTCTAAACTTTCTCGAGATTTTTGTTGCCTGTAAATTTTATGAGCGTTTTGCTTACGATTTTTTAAATTAGTTATTTGCTTATTAATCCAAACAGGGTTTTTCGACCCATTTCTACGACGTCTTCGCAATAAAGGAACTTCCATTTGAATAATTTCCGACAAAATTGAATAAAAATCCATCACTGCGATTTCTAAATCTCCCTGGTTTTTCAAAACGGATTGCCAATCTATTCTATTTAATTTTTGTTTAATTCCGTCATAATTAGCGTTTTTATAATCAAAGAAATTCTCAAAGTCACAGTTGTCAGAATTGTGATTATTGTGAACAAAAATTGAGTAATCAATAGCTGTGTGAAATGCTTCATTTTTCCATAGTGGAGAAACAGATTCATTCACACAGAAATCATCCATAATGTTTGAGAATAAGAAGTCCAAATAACAGTTTTGCCGGTTTTTCACATGATATATTTGATTTAAACCTAAAAATGCAGCTTTTTGAAAAATAAATTGTAATGATTCATTTTCACCGACAACCGGAAGCAGAATGCTTTCGTTTTCGGAATCACGAATAAAATCAGCATTACGCTGATTAAAGTCGCCATAGATATGCACTTTGAATTCTGGAGATAACTGGGATACAATTTCATCAGCAGTTTGAAAGAAAATTTCAAACGGCCGTTATCGTAACGGATATTATCCTTCATCTGCCTGGCACGAGCATCAACGATTCTCTTGCGTGAAGGACATTCCCAAAAGTTAGCTTTATGAGGGCCCTTGCAATTGCGCATTCAAACTTTCTGGTATCTTCTTTCACAGGACAGACGTCCTTAGCGTGAGAAGAACCTCCGCAAATCATGCATTTAGCATCGATGGGACAATTTTTTGTACCATGACCCCACTTTTGGCACCGACGGCACTGTGTGGGGTTCTGGTAATTTTCTCCAGGTTTCTGGAAATGTTCCCATGTCACACGGACATCAAACAAAAGTTTTGCTTATTCTAAAGCTTTATTATTTAGTTCTTTTTTGTTAAAGTGAACTAAATAAAATTCTTGAGAAAGCCCTTTCCGAACAATGCCAGATTAGGTTCTCTTTTTCATAATGATTACTTGAACTGGGGAAAATCCAAGTAAATCATTTATTCCATTTTTGATCTCTTCAGGTGACTTATAGTCTCTTGAGAGACCTTTCAAGACAACTTTGAACAAACGTTCAGATATGTCGTCATAAGTAAAAAAATTGTGCTTCTTCTCTTCAAGATGTTTGAGAAGAAGTTCGCGATCTTTAAGAGTTTCCGGCAAAACGCGACAGTCTCCTTTCTTTGCGATTTGGAAGGAAACCTTGATTCCCCTAATGAAGTTCAAGATCTCCTGCCTAAATCCCGCAAATTCAGAACAACTGACCACGATAGACGGCACTCTTTGCTTCCTCACTTGAATCAAAGAGCCTGGGCTAGAGGCTGCTTCGATTTGGTGTTCGGAAAATTTGTCTAGAGCATCGAACTGATTGCTCATTTCAATACAATTATTCATTTCACCCTTGGAAGAAAGTTCGCATTCCGGAGAAACGTCCTTTCTTCCATTCTTGCCACGTTTAGTGACAGTTTTAAATCCCACTTTTTTGGAAGGAAGTTGTGAATTCAGAGATTCACCCTTCCTTTTATTTGTTGTTGCAACCATGTTTAGTGAATAAGAAGACGTGACCTTCGAAAGGTTTTTTCCCAAGATGGTGTCCAAGAAGGATTACCACCGCTAGCTTTCGCCAACGGGTCCAACGAAAAATCGAAGGCACGGGTCCAAACAAGGATCGTAAAGTGATCAATAGTAGAAAAATAGTACTGAAAAGTACTGTTTTGAATTTTAGCACTGAAAAGTACTGTTTTTGTAGCACTGAAAAGTACTGTTTTATTGCTTTAGGTAGTTTTTAAGAAAACTTCCAAGAGCAGAGAAAATTCGTGTACGCACAGCACGAAGGTACGATGCGCACTGTATGAGTTTTCAATATGGGATAATAAGTTTCTACTTACATTACAGTACTAGAGTGATTGGAACATTTCTCAATTTTTTTCCATAGTAATTTGCATATAAACTTACATTGTCTTTGGGCCACCTTTAAATCACCACCTAGAAAGCTGGAAATTTCACAGAACACTATTTTATGGTAAGGATGGTAAGGAGCATATGGGGGATTGGACTTTCAAACTTTTTGAAAATTTGAATCGCCCTAGTGTCCAAAAGAATCTGTTTTAGTATTCATTGAGATTGTGTTTCGTCTCTATCATTTTGTCAACAGTATTTGTTCGATTTTTTGTAAATTTTATAGTGAAGAAAGTTATTGGAGGTATTTTTGTAAGAAATCTCATAAGTCTTTTTTTATATCAAACTTTTTATTTTAATTAAACGTTCAAAGGATTAAAAACCTAGGGGATTCGGACTTGAATATTTAGGTCGTTCAAATTGAACACAATCTTTTCCACGAGTGCTAACCGTTGTTTGTTTGCTTGTCTCGCACTGCATGCACATGCAAAGTGCACTCTTAAAATGCTTCGAACAAAGCAGCATCAATTAAGTGCAGGCGATAAACCCAATAAACAGACTTCATCGGAAATTTCTAGACGTATGTTAATTAAAAACATTTTTGAGAAGAGTGGGAGAAGACTTTTGCATGATTTGAACCAAGCACAACTTTTCCTTAACAGTTGGCAGTCTTGGAAATTCAGCAATGGTCAGATATGAGGAAGATCTTCAAGCTCTTGGTGAGCCACTCAAAATCAAGCTGCGGGCCGTAAATTGGGCATAAAAAGTTGAATTGTAGGGTCGATTTAAGCATATAAAAATCTAGATTTCAAACGGAGTGCGGATGAAGAACAGGTGCTCCGCACAAGAATTTTATTTCAAAAAGTGCTCCGCAAGTCAAAAAGGCTGAAAACCCCTACTTTAGGTAGTTAAAAAAAATATCCAAGAGCAGAGAGAATTCGTGTACGCACAGCACGAAGGTACGATGCGCACTGTGAGGAAGTAAATATTTATGATTAACTCCTGACGTACCCACGCAGCCAACATGTTCAGTTCAAAATGTTTACGGAATATCCATCTGAATTCTACCAGAAAGTTAGCCAGGAGTCTCTATCTTTCTTAGTACATTGATTTCCAAATCACACTTTATTTGTCTTCATAATAACGAATAACTATATCTGTTAGTGTTTGAAAAGCTACTCCAGCCTTAAATTTCATCATCATTACAGCCGTGAATCGCAAGTCAGCCACATCTGTAAAAAAGTAGGCATTGAGATAATGGGCTGTGAAGTTTCCAAACTCGTTCTCCATGCTATTATTCAAAAATCCTGGAACATGTTCAAATTTACGACATTTTAATGAAACTTTCACAATTTGCTTTGCACTACTATTCCTGTACAGTTAACTCTCCCTTACTCGATATTCCGTATCTCGATATCGAGTTAGAGAACCTTTTTTTTTTTCTTTTGTTGGGATTTGAACTACCATAGTAAAAGTTGGTTTTCACGGCTAACTCGATGGTCCCTTGGATCGCAGTTGCACTGATTTTGTGTTCTGTAACTCGATACCTCCCTAACTCGATGGTCCCTTCAATATCGAGTAAGGGAGAGATGACTGTATTTACGACAAAAATATAAAGATGATTAAAACACGGTTCATTTTTGTGTTACACGGTGCGGAAATGTGTAGTGGGACTGATATGCGGTTACTTTTCATTATGGGACAATTTGACTTGCTGTTTTTTTTCTATTTTTCTGAACAATTCATATTATCTCATTAATGCAGCTTGGAAGATATGTTGAAAACTGATCTCATCTCAATTTTGACGAAAATGCAGATGGGATTGACTTGCGATTCACGGCAGATAAGATCACGAAACAAGTGACTTTAGTGACTTTTTGTTGTAAATAGTGACTTCTTAGTGACCAGGTCAAAAAAGTGACCATGTCACTCAAAAGTGACTTGCTCCTAGCCCTGCAATACTAGCATCCTTTTTAAACACAACCCGGGTAGAGGAGAATTGCAAAGTAATAACAAAATTTACCATTAAAATAGAATATTTAAATAGCAAAATTTGTTCTTTGTTTGTCTGAAATAAGAGATAAAATAACATAAATAATAACTAAGTTTGTATGGCATAAAAACTAAATAATATCATATTTTGCCATTGTAATAACAAAATAATAGCAAAAATATAGGCACCCGTAATAACAAAATATGTTATTATTTAGAAATTTATAACAAAATAATAACTAAATAAGCTATTCACGAGTTGATCAAAGTAATGGTAGTTTTAGTTCTTTGACTTTAATATCTAAATTTAGCATGAATGAAAAATAAACTTTTTGCTTCCCTGCTAAAAAACTTTTGTTTTTTGAATCTTTAATGCATATCGTACGAATAGTAAAATGAGCTATTATGGCAAAATGAGATATTGGTTTGTTCTCATGAATTAATTAAATAAAGTTTTCAAATATCAAAATAATGATATATTTTACTGTGATGGCAATGTTTGTTATTCTTTAGATATTTAATGTTTTTTAGTATTTTTGCACAAAAAATAAATTTTACCATGATAGTATATTTTGTTATTGATTAGTTATTACATGACTTTCAAGTATAACATATCAATGACAAATTTTGCTATGATTGTATGTTTTGCTATTGACGAGATATTTATTTATTTTATTTATTTTTTATTTATTTATTTATTTATTCAAACTACAGTAGCACAAATAATCATCTATTGATTTTCAAAGTATATGCCTGTATTTTAATATAAGTAACCTCTAATACCAATGTAATATTAAACAGAATTCAAGTAAATTTTAGTTTTTCGTCTAAATGAAAAGAATCCTAATTCAGTTCTACAATCTCTTGGCAATTCATTCCAAATTTTTACAGCGCGATGACGAAAAGATTCTTTTAAATAATTGGTGGAACAATGAGGGACTGACAATAAAGATACACGTGATGATCGAGCATAAGTAAATAAGTTTTGTAAATAAGGTGGAGGATTATTCAATATTTTGTAAGTTTGAATGCACATTCTGAACTTTAGATGAGTTGTGAATCCACATCCAAGTATTGCCTTTCTAAAGTTTGATATATGATCGTATTTTTTCAGGTTGTATGCATATCTGGTGACTGCATTAAAAACTAGATTTAGTTTATTTAAATTTTTCTTAGATACAAGACCAAATAGAACATCACCATAGTCGAACAAGGGCACTAAAAGTGATCTCGCAAGATGAACTCTTATATGCAATGGAGTGCAATGTCTCAAAATAACTAGAGAGTGCAAAGCATTATAAACTTTTTTGCACAAGGAATTAACTTGTGCGTTCCAGTTTAAATTACAATCCATAAGAAGACCCAGGTTTTTTACCACATCTGTATAGTTAATCAGATTAGCATTAACTCTAATCAGTGGAATATCTGTTAGAACTGTTCGCTTGGTGCGGAAAATTATAGTTTGCGTCTTTTTTGCATTTAGTTGTAATCCGTTTTGCTCACACCATATCAAGATGCGACGTATATCCATGTTAATGAGGTTTACAGTGTCAGAAATATTTTTATGATTTCCTGAAATGTATAATTGACAATCGTCTGCATACAAATGAAATTTACAGTAGGATAGTACAGAAGGCAAATCGTTTATATACATTGAAAAAAGTATCGGACCAAGAATTGACCCTTGAGGGACTCCACTTTCTACATTAATCGTTTTAGATTGTTGGAAGTTAAATTCAACATACTGGACACGATTCTGTAAGTAGGACCTTAACAGATTAATGGAAAGATTATCTATCAGGAAAATATTTTTCAGCTTTTTGCATAATAGTCGATGATCTATGGTGTCAAATGCCTTACTAAAATCCAGAAGGGCCATTATGGTAATCATTTTTTTGTCTAGAGCTTCTTTAATGTCATTTTCAATTTTTATCAAGGCAGTTACAGTACTGCATGTTTTCCTATAACCTGATTGCAAAGGACATAACAGATTTTCCTGGCTTAAGTACTCGTTGAGCTGGTTCGTAAGAATCGATTCAAAAACTTTAGAGAGAGCAGGAAGAATGCTTATGGGACGGTAGTCATTTACTGATACAGGATTTTCAATCTTACCAATTGGTATGACTTTAACCACTTTCCAGTCAATAGGAAACTCACAAGTGATAATGCAAAAGTTGAAAATATCTGTAATGTAAGGTAATGTAACGCAGAGGGACATCTTCAGAATTTTTAACGGAATGTTATCAACACCAATAGCATCACATGAAGCGGAAATGAACTCCTTAAGGACTTCATCATTGTTTACGCATCGGAAGGAAAAGTTTGGTTCGAGTTCAGAAGAATTGTTATTCGGATTGAACGAGATAGGAACATTATGGGATACGAAAAATGTGTTCAATGAATCGGCACATACATCACCACCTCCAATAGTAGTGTTTGTTTGTTTCAACCCCAGTCGTTTGATATTTTTCCAAAGCTGTTTCGCGGGAAGATCAGCACTAAGCTTTGAGGCGAAAAATTCTTTTTTGGTGCGTTCAACTTCACGATTGGTAAGATTGCGAAGGCGTGTGAAATTTTTCCATTTTTGAGAATCACTTTTATCCCGCTTCCAGCATTCATATGCGTCTGATCGATTTTTGAATAGTCGGCTTATGTTACCATTGATCCAAGGACTAGTCGGATTCGTAACTAATTTTCTTCTAAGCGGAGCGTGCGAATTAAGAATTGAAACAAATAGTTTGGTAAAACAACGGAGTTTTTCATTAACGTTGGTGCAATTATACACTTGGTCAAATGCAACACCACGGAGATCTGATATGAACAAATCAGTATCTATTTTGTGGTATTCTCGTGTATAATAAACTTCCGATTTTGCTTTTGAACTTTTGAATTTATAATCAAGACAGATAAAATCGTGGTCACTGATTCCCCCTGCCGACGATTGATAAACATTATTCACGTTGTGTGTGCAATTGCCGGAAAAAAGATCAATAGTCGATGAAGAATCAGATTTGTGACATGTAGGGTACGTCGGGAGCAACTTAAAAGACAAAGCATTCAAATTTTCAAAGAAATTCAAAGTTTTAGATGTTTTGATCGCTTCCAGGTTTATGTTCAGATCTCCCATCAACATTACATTAGGCTCAATGGAGGAAATTTCAGACAGAAGCTTAAATACTATTTCCAACTTAGAGTCATTCACATCAGGAGGTTTGTAAACAACTCCACAAACCAAATGAACGTGCTTTAATTTTATGAATAAATAATGAAATTTATCATTTTCAGGTATGGCAATGACTGAGAATTTAACATTCTTTTTCAAATAGAACGCAACACCTCCACCTCTAGATTTTGTTTTGCTATTTCGATCAGATCTTGTCAGTGTGTAACCTTCAAGTTCCACTGATTTATTAGTGTGAGATGGTTTAAGCCAGGTTTCAACAATTGCCAAAACACTTAAATTTGAATTTCCTATCAATTCACGATAATTCTCAACATTACAAATCAGACTCCGAGCATTGTGAACCCCAATACTGATGAAATTTGTTGAATGCTTTTTGAGTAAACATTTCAAACCCTGATAATCAAAGTAATGCAACTTGCTCTTTGATTCATAAATTGATTCAGGTAGAGAGGGAGCCAAAAGAGCAGCATTCAAGGAGGGTTCAGACAGAACTGGTACATTGGTGTTAGAGTTACTTACATTTATCAAATTGAGACTACGCGGTTGGGAAAACTCCCGTTTTTTGGCTGAAATTCACGAACTTCAACGCCTTCAGGCCAATAAAATGGATCACTGATTACTGATACAAGATCTTCTGAAACCGACAATTTAAACGATACGAACGTAAGTTCATTAACATTTCTGTTCCGCGGCACAAGTTTAACACAATTAAGAGTGGAATTATCAACGTTCATAGTTTCGCGTAAATATTCGATAACATCTTCTTCAGTCTGTTCAATATCGAATGGAGTTACATAAAACGATTTCATCGTAACATCACTCGTCGGTTGGCGCTGGCGCAGAGTTCGGTCATAGTTAATGTCATAGATTATTTATTTATTTATTTATTTATTTATTTATTTATTATTAGTCAACAGGTAAAATGGTCACCCCAATGACAAAATTCTTAAAACTAAGACATAAAGTGACGAAGTCAAATTTTTACTAATTAATAACATAATAATGGTTAAACTAGAAATCATTGCAAAATTTGTTTTTATTTTACCATTATTTTGTTATTCACCTCTACCCGGGAAGGTTGGCGCAAAAGTCAGTACAGGAAAAGGAAACTATTAGAAAACACCCTCACTTAACAGCCAATATGCATGGACATTATTTGTTGGATAGCTTAATCAATAAAAATGTATGTACGGTATTTCGATCGATCAAATCTTTATATTTTAGTTCAAGAACATATATTTCACTATTTTTTCATTTACAAAGAGCATCACAATTCGCTCATCGATGTCACTGACAAATTTTCTTCTCCGTCAGGCAGGTACATTCTGACCGGGGTGGAGGCAGAAACGGAAATTTGAAGCATTCCGAAAACGAAGGAAACGGTGGCTTCGCTCTGATGCAATCTCGGGCCACCTTTTTCGGTTCGCAACGGGGAGGAATTCTAGCTTTCCCGCAGCCGGGCATCGAAGTTCGCGGGCAGAGCTGGGTTTTCACTTTGAAGCAATTGGGAGCTTGCAAGGTAGGTGGGGGTTCCATGCAGGGAGTTTTGGTCGCGACTTGAAGCTTCGATCTCCGTGGGACCCGCTGTGGTTGGATGTCATCGCAGGAGAATTTCTTCGGTTTTGCAGGTTCCGGACAGGTGTGCCACGTTTTGGATGTTTCACTGTAAGATTCAGGCTTCTTTTCCAGGGGTGGCAGGGGCGGCCGTTGCCGGCAAACTTTTTCTTTACAAGCTTTCTTCTTGCTAAAATCGGTTAGGCCGTGATCCTTGCTTGTGGATGACGACGACGAGGGACGCACTTTTGCGAGCTTCCCGAGCGCTTCTAAATTTTTCACAGAAATTCCCTTGGCAGCTTCACTTAGAATTTTATACATCTTGAAAAAGATTCGTTGGTATGATCCGAGAAAAGTTTAACCCAGTATAGGAAAAAGATCAAAAATAAATGTCTATTGAACTTGTAGAGATTTTGACAAATTTGTTACACAGACTACTTGATCAGTTAGTGGCTTTGTTGCTTGGATCATAAATTTAAAGCTAGGTATGCTAGGGTATGCTGTTCCTATCAAGATCGTGATTACGATATTACGTGATTAATCGCTGTTAATCGAACATCCGTCGTTGAGTTTGCTCCCGTTTTAGTTGAAGATCTCGATCGTATTAAAAGTTGTTTTATCATCTGTAACTACCGATCAACTGTTTGAAGACATTTGTCTGCGTATTTCAGTGATATTTGTGTTCGCGTCCGAATATTCGCAAGGAATAGTCATCGAAATCTGTTATCGATTAAAAGTGAATTGGCTTCCATTCCCGCTTCAAAATGGATCAAAAAAAAGACTGTAAAAAGTGCTCTCTGAGTATCGATTTCAAAGCTGACTCCTATACGGTTTGTGAAGGTGATTGTGCCGGCTTCTTCCATGCAAGCTGCGTTGGAGTGAGCGAAGAGGCATTGTGCTTTCTTTCGTGCAACATCATCTGGATGTGTGACGAATGTATGAAGAATTTTCGGAGATGGAGAGACAGTTGCCACTGCGACCCTACCAATGCGATCAACGGAAAAAAGAGTTTGGAAGACGAAGTGGATCTCTTAAAAAAAGCTGTCGCTGAAATTAAACGAATCGTATCGAATACCGTAAGGGCAACTCCTGCGAAAAACGTGCCACTACTCCATTCAACGCCAATACCAATCTCATCATGCGAACTTTTGGATGGTACCAATGCAAATGTGGAGAGTGATGAGAATCAAACCACAACAAACGACGATAGCTTCTCGTTATTTTTAACGAATATCGACGAGAGTGCGACTGAGCGGGATATTCGTTCGATGGTTCTTCGCGCGCTGGATGCTTCCGAACCCGAGCACATCGATGTCGTAAAACTGGTGTCAAAATGGAATCAACGACGTTTAAGAGACTATGTTTCGTTCAAAGTAGCTTTAAATATAAAATGGAAACCCCGAGCTTTAGATCCGGCTACATGGCCAAAAAATTTAAAATTCAGAGAATTTGTGAATGTGATGCAAAACGAAACATGAAAACCTGATTTTAAGATTTTAGATTTTCGATCATTTTTGTATGTTTCTGAAGTTATTGATTGTTTGCTTCTGATTAATGTGAATTTAATATGAGCTGTGAAATGTATTGTGTTGTACATGATAGTGTTTTTGTTTTTCGTTTGTAATAGTTTGTTGTAAAAGCGTGATTTTTTTTTTTCATTCAGTGCGTAATTTGTAATTGTAATTGATGTTTTATTGCTCACTTAGTATTAAGCCATTCAATAAGACTTGTAGTCAGTTGAATTAAATAATAAATAAATAAATAAATAAAGAAAAGTAAAAATTTCTGCTCAAAAAATGGTCAAGAAATTTCCTACAGTGAGCTCCATACGCACTGACATTTCTTTTCGACTGCGTACTGCGATCAAAGAAAAATAGTTTTCTTGAGTATTTCTTGCAAGAAATTTCCTACGCATCGAGATAGGCGATTACTTTTCTGTTAAAGTGCATACTTCGCTTTACGCAAAACTGCAATTTTTGGTATTCTTTGCACCAATAGAATTTTGATTGATATTATCCATTTAGTTTAGCTTCAGACCGAATTTCTTGAGAGAAATGAAACATCTACAACAAAATTTCGCCGACGTTTGGCGGCCATGCAACTAGTGCTAACTTTGCCGAAAATATTGATGGTAAATGCATTTTGGGTCCCGATAGCCGTAGCGGTAAACGCGCAGCTATTCAGCATGACCATGCTGAGGGTCATGGGTTTGAAACCCGCTGGCCGAGGATCTTTTCGTAAAGGAAATTTGCTCGATTCCCAGGGCATAGAGTATCATCGTACTTGCCACACGATATACACATGCAAAAATGGTCAATCGACAAAGAAAGCTCTCAGATAATAACTGTGGTAGTGCTCATAAGAACACTAATCTGAGAAGTAGGCTTTGTTCCAGTTGAAACGTAACGCCAGAAAAAAGAAGAAGTAATACATTTTCTTTTAATTCCTTTATAAGTACTTTCAATCATTACATTTTTTCTGGTATCTAGGTGTTCTGTGTTTGGTATCTGGTAAAAGTGAATTATCCTTTTGATTGGCTTAAACTTAATGTTTATGTTGTTAACATTTTGATATCCCAATATTACATATAATTTGCCGTAGCTGTACTGAATTTGTAAAATGAATTACATTTACCTTCTTAAGCAAAGTATGCACTTCAACAGAAAAGTAATCGCCTATCTCGATGCGTGGGAAATTTCTTGCAAGAAATGCTCAAGAAAAGCATTTTTCTTTGATCGCAGTACGCAGTCGAAAAGAAATGTCAATTCAAATGGAGCTCACTGTAGGATTTTTCTTGACCATTTCTTTCGCAGAAATTTTTACTTTTCTTGAGCGGAACAGCATACTTAGCTTTATAAGAGAAAAAGTTTTTTAATGATCTCAACCTGCTATTTATTTATGTATTAAGCCTGATTTGCTGCTGGAAAGGAATCGCTAAAGAAATTTCTCGCCGATTCCTTGCAGAAATTTTCAACAGCGACTCCCATTTGAACTGACATTTCTTTTCAACTGCGTACTGCGATCAGAAAAAAGCGCATTCTTGATCGATTCCTTGCAGAAATTTCCCATGCATCAAGATAGGCCAAGAAATTACTTGTCAGCAGCGAATCAGGCTTTAAGCGTTACAAAAAATAATTTGATAAACCCTCGTTAACGATGTTACACCGATTTACTCGGTCTATGGCTGTGTCCCTCCAATTTCGATTTTGGCTCATATTCTCCAGATATTGTTGCACCTGATCAAGCTACCTCGCTAGCTGTGCTCCACGCCTTCTTTGTACCAAACGGATTCGACGCGAACACCATATTTGCAGGGTTGTTGTCCGGTAGTCTTCCAGCATGCCCTGCCCAACGCACCCTTTCGACTTTCGCCACCTTTTGGATACAGGGTTCGCCGTAGAGACTAACGAGCTCGTGGTTCATTCTTCGCCAGCACACACGGTTCTCCTGCACACCGCCAAAGATGTTCTTAAGTCGTCGTTCGAACGCTCCAAGTACTTGCAGGTCCTCTTCATGGCACTTAAATATGAAGTGAATTAGACCTGGATCACTTAAATATGGAGTGTCGTAAACCTAATTTTTTGAATATGAAGTGAAACGGTTCTGGATACGAAGAGAATCAGAACTAAATTACTGTAATATGGGTAAAATAAATCATACTGCATCGACCTAAAACTCTTAAATGTGTAGTTATTCAGGCATGAATTAATAGAATATCAAGTGATTCAGTGCAAAGTTACTAGAATTAGAATATGAAGTGAATCAAATTAAATTTACTTGAATATGAAGTGAATCAGATCTTATTCACTTGAATATGAAATAAATCAGATCTGAATAATTTCAATATGAAGTGAATAAGAGCTGAATAACTTGAAAATTCAAGTTATTGCCTATTGAAGACAGCTTTATAATTAAGACAAGTAGGTACCAGAGAAAAAAAAAACAATTTAAATGTTGACAAGAAATACTAAATTGAATCTAAATAAATACGTACGATTTTGAACATTGAAAACAACATATCCCGGAAAATTGCAGCCAAATCGGATGATATCGCCATATATTTAAAATCTTAAAGTTATTGAACACATAATAATCAGATTAAATATTTTAAGTTTGAAAATTAAACAGCTGGAAACAAATGAGAGTAAATTCAGTTTCTTGTTTCCATTTGTAAATTAAATTCTGCTTCCAACACTGCTTAAAAACTGCATCATTTGTTTGTCATTTTGCTCCGACGGCATTTGGTGCGGATTGTTAAATCATAGTTTTATTTTAATATTTTGTAAGATTCAATTTGAATATTCTAGATTGTTTCCAATTACGTAAAATGGCTCGTCAAATCACTAAGCTTGGTTATTTGGACGCCAAGAAAACCCTGTTTATGTTATGCGATCTGCAGGATAAATTCCGACCCGGCATGAAGATGTTCGACCCTGTGATTAAGAACACCAGCAAGTTGGTATGTATTCAGTGATTATTGTAGTTGAAATTCTATATTAAGCAAATCGAATAGGCTATCGTGGCATCCAACATTATTGTACTATGTGATTATGATAACATATCATGCGAAATTCGTGATTTTGAGGGTGAAGGTCAATTGAATTCCATGTCATATCAAGCTTAGCCACGAACCTCCATTATTAAAAAGAGGTAACGCTAATAAAATGCTACTTATCGCTCTTATATTATTTCTCGTGTTAAGTATCATAAAGGCGTAACTGCAGTGATCGATTTCCTTTCATCGATTTTCTCTTTAGCTAGTTACTTGGCCGTGGAATGTATACAACTAATATTTTTGGTTCAATTGAAAGTACTTATCATCTTTCGTAATACTGCATCGTAAAATGTTCCGAAAATCGATTGAATTTTTAGTATTAATGCAAAGACAGAAGTGATGGATATAATTCGATCACTGTAGAAACGTCTGTATAATTCTAATCGCGAGATATGTGTTTTTTTTAGTCATTCGATATCATCAAAGGTAAGACAACACATGGCCATTTATTAGCGTGGAACAAAACATTTGGTAATGGAAAGTTGGTACACATTTCCATCGACAGATTCTTATTGGAGTCGAACCAGTATGACTGTTATACAAAAGGGCTAACACGCTTATAAAATTCTATTATAAGTAAAATTAATATTACCTATGTTTTAGCTTCAGGCTGGAAAAGCATTGGACGTCCCATTGATTGTAACTGAACATTATCCGGAGAAGCTGGGTCATATCGTTAAGGACTTGGACATCAAACATGCTAAAGGAATTTACGCAAAGACTCTATTCAGCATGATGACTCCAGAAGTTCATAATAAGATCAAGGAACTATTCCCAAACAATCTGGAAACCGTTGTTCTCTTCGGACTTGAATCGCACATTTGTGTGGAACAAACGGCTATGGATTTGCTGGATAATGGATATGCCGTCCATGTGGTGGCCGATTGTTCCTTGTCACGCACACTGGAGGACCGCAAATTGGCTCTGGAACGTCTGAAGCAATATGGATGTTTCGTGTCTACTAGTGAAAATGTTATTTTCAAACTAATGAGAGACAAGCAGCACCCAGCCTTTGACAGTGTTAAGGGTTTAGTACGTGAGCCATCAGTAGATACCGAACTATCGAAATTGTGAATGAAACGGTATGATGAATGGGACTTCACATGGCATTTATATTTTTGAAAAGCGTTACATTTGTTTTGTATAATGAAATTATATGAAGATATGGATGAAGTTTGTGATCTTCTTGGAATATATATGTTGCTCCATAATATTGTTGTAATTTTTATTTCTACTTCAAACAATCTTTTGTTCCGAAATCCAGTTCAGTCATAAACATCACTTTTTGTCAACAATATATAACATTTCATTTGACATAGCAGTTCAGGTTTCATAAGTGAATTCAATTCACCTGCTTACATGAAATAAAAAGCGCTTTTGATATACTAAACCTCACCTATCCGAAACACAAAAAGCACTTATTCTGACAATAAAAAATGGATTAATTTTAAACTATTTTTTTACGACATTTGTTCCAAATTAACAACATTAGATATTCTATGTGATTCATTAGTACCAGTGAGAAAGCTTCAGAATCATTTTCAAAAGTATATTTTGCTTTCTTACTGGTATTACAACAGCTTGTATATTTTGGTACAGCGTACACATATGCCGGCCATGTTAACTACATCAATATTGCGGGGAAATTTAAAAATTTGGATTGCCTCGCGGAAATAACGCGCAGTGAGCAATCTCCGCATAGAGCAAATGAACCACAGTAAGCATTGCAATTTTAAACATGATCTAATTCGTTGACATTACTGATTTGCAATGTAACGATAGTTGAAATGCAGCACATTATTCAGGTAAATATATTCCCACTACGACGCAGTAATCATAATTGCAACTACTCATAAAGACTAGCCATTGCTCGAACGATTTAAATAAATGTATCTTGAATTTCTTAAGCAACGGTCCTCCACACATGTGGTTCGACACAATCATCCCACAAACACCTGCCATTTCTATGTAAGACTGTCCTGAATGTTTCCCGTAGCATGGGATTGGTATTAGTTTGTGGCTCCTTTTCAAAAATTGAACCTGTTGGCATCCACATCATTATTGTCATAAAGTGTCATGTTGGAATTAAATAGTGCAAAACGCTACAAGTATGCAGTACGTAGTTTTTTTCAGTTTCCATATACTACAGGTATCTACTGTCCTTTCTCTCATTTGTTATACTAATTATCTTCCCACATGTAGGGATTGGCATGAAAAAGATGCAGACTAAAGGTTTTTGAATACGATTCGCTCAGAACCCGTTGAAGCCATAACATTGATTATGACAGCACATTCCTCACAAACAATTTGTACGTCAGCGGTGACTATGATGTTTTTGATGGAAAATTTAGTACCGTTTTGACTCATATTCCGAACACTTAAGGCCAACAGCGACTTCAAAAGCATCTGATAGGCACAAATTAGCTGATATTTGTGATAATTTTAATTCCTTCGCAAAGTCTAACCGTTAGCGGTTGGGTGTACTGATAAAAATGTTTATTTGACTTGTTTAGTATTGTTTTTACGTAAAAGTATGGAACAACATTTTGACTCAAATGCCGAACACTGCGTTCATTCTGTCTCATATTCCGAACACCTTGATTCATATTCCGAACAGCACGAATAAATCGTATTCAAATGAATTATTTCGCAAATAAATTTATCTGAGCTAGTTCTACTGGTCTCGAACTAGAGAATCATTGCTATTTCAGAGCAATAAAATAGATTGGAAGACGTTAAAATTGAATTGCAATTGATCGCCATTCCCATGTAATTTGATGACATATTTCAGCGAAACATTTCAACCACATCGCCATACAAAAACCGAGTGTTCGGAATATGAGTCTGTTCGGAATTTGAGACAAAACGGTAATCAATATCCCTGGATTTTCCCTGAATCAAAATTTTTCTTGCAACGCGTAATACTTATCCGATTCCAGATCTTTTCGCATACTTTAGAAGCATATTTGGCTGATTGTGTATGCATCAATTTCGAACAATTTATTTCGAATTGGTTGTTTAACAAAAATTATCCAGAAACACGATTTTTCAAAATTACGAACTGTTTATTTTGTTTCGTCAGAAATTACATTTTTATTATTTAGCTGAAGTTCATGAAGCATATCGTTATAACTACGATTAAATTAAATTAAATTTGAATTTGCTTCAAAAGCATGTAAAAAGATTTAAAATCGGTTAAGTATTCTTGTAGTTATGGTCAAACAAAACTGATTTTTTAGTAAAAAGAAGAAAAATTTGGAGTGAACTAAGTAAGTAGAGTAAAGTGGGGCAAAAGTTCGAGTGGGGTAAGAGTTTCTTTTTAAGATTTCTAGCTAAATTCAAAACAAATCTTATAAATGTCATGGTGGTTCGAATGCTATTCGAGTAAGAGACTTTCAATCCAAATATCATAAAAATCGATTGAGATTTGGAAAAGTTATGGCTATTTGTTGTTTTTCGACGTGAATATTGTAATTTTTTATCAAACTTTCGTTACATGGAACCAATTGAAGATAAAATCTTTTTCAATATTTGATGTAAGGGCGTTTCAAGGCCTATCATAAGGTTGCTTTGAGGCGTATTAGTTTTTACATAGATGCTTGAAAATAATTTTTGGCCCATAGTGGGGCAAAAGTTCGAATCAGCGGGGCAAAAGTTCGACCCATGTATAAAATCACTGAAAAATTTGCAAATTGCCTAAAATCCACATATTATCTTCAAGTTTAGTTAAATTTGTCTGATCGGGTGAAAATTGTTACCAAAATTTTACGTTTCCACTTAGTTTTGCGAAAAGATGCTATTTTTAAGTATATTACAATTAACACGATTTTGGGCAATTTTTAGATGGAAATTTAGTGTGTATTTTTCGTCAAACTAAAGTTTACGGCTGGTGTAAAGTATGCCTGTCATAAAAGGATCGATATTTTGTGTTTTAGCCAGCGAACTTTTGCCCCACACTAGATTCGAACTCTTGCCCCACCGGTGGGGCAAAAGTTTGAATAAGACAATCAATTTTGAAACTGTTATAACTAAAAATGGGTAAATATTTTGACACAAGTTTGTTTAGCAAAATTATAGCCAATATGTTGAAGGTTCACTGTATGGTATTTGTTCTGTTTTAACTGCTATTATTTTCCTGGAAACTTTGATTATACCACTAAGGTCGAACTTTTGCCCCACCTTACTCTATGGCCAATTTTGATTTAAGATAAATTTGATACTCTATAAACTTTTCATAAACTTAATTTTGAAGAGAATGCTGCTAAGAGCTTCAAAATTGGTTAGAAAATAACAAAGGTATGAAGACCTAACTGAAGGATAGAGGGGGTTGTCAAAATAACTGGGATAGGCAAAAATTGGACCAACTTTGGAATGCTGAAACTTTGTCAAACATTGACCGATTGTAGTTCTTCGAGAAGTACTGGACAGGACAACTAATCTTGTTTTGAGGTGCTCCCACGGAGATGATCTATGACCACCGTATACACGTGATCATCCGGAATTCCGGAAGCATGTCTTGTGCAGTAAAATTATGACGTGTTTTTAGCAATAACATTATTTGAAAGCTCAAAATTTTACTGCACAAGGAGATAGAAGATAAAGCGATTGATGCACCAAGTATTAAGATCGGTCCAGAAACAATCAAGAAATGGCAGCTTCCCCGAAATCGGTGCCGGTAGTGGATCCGAATTGGGATCAAATAATTTATCCACTTAGAATATAGTATTGGACAAAACATTTGCAACTTTTTTGATTTTCCATACAAAATGATCAACTTTGGGAAACTAGATCTCAGTGATTTATGAACCGATTAGAATGAAAATTTCACAGAACATTAGACATAACTTGAATTTCAACATATATTTTTGAAAAAAAAAATTCCAATCACGAGTTTAAAAATAATAAAAATTGAAAACTATCTATCTCAAAATTTAAGAGCCTAACACAAATTTCTGAGGAACTGTGGAAGTTTAATTGAATCGGTCCATAAATGACCCAGATATTACCCTCTAAAGGTGATCATTTTGTATGGAAAATAGAAAAAGTTGCAATTTTTTGTCCAATACTGTATGTTGCGCAATATTGTTTTCTCCATAGCTTATCATGAATAATCCTATTATAAATTGAAAATGATTTTTGGATAGATTTGGCCAATCATGGCTCCGCCAAGTGCCCCGGGGAAGCTTGCACAGGGGACATTTCGATTTTGACACCAAAACATATCATGCGACGGTTCATTCTCCATGTCTTGTCGTAAATAGGGCAACTGTAGACTCAAAATGGATATTTGACTACAGTGGCTACTTCTGGGACCACTGGATGTCCCCGAGGAAATCTGTAAGTAGGCGACGGTTCATTCTTCATGTCTCGTGTTAAATAGGGCTATTGTAGACCTAAAGTGAACCACCGGAATTTTCCGGAAGAACCTGTCATTGGGGACATTTCTGTTTTTCCACCAAAACATATCATGCGACGGCTCTTTCTTCATGTTTTCTCGCGAATGGAGTAACTGTAGACTCAAAGTGGGCATTTAATTAGAGTGGCCACTTTTGGCACCACCGAATATCACCCAGGGGATAGGGGACAAATTGTGTGTGAACGTCAAGAAATATCGTACAACAACTCATTTTTCTTGTCTTGTTATGACGAGGGTAATTATGGACTCAAAGTGGATATTTGAGTGCAGTGGCCTTTACTGGTACCACCGGATTTCCCCAATGTAACCTGCTATTGGGGACACTTGTGTTTTCACGGAAAAACATTTCGAGTGAAGGCTTTTTTCATGTCTTGTGATGAAAAGGATAACCGTAGACTAAAAGTGTATATTTGGCTATAGTATTCACTTTAGGACCACCGGATGTCCTCAAGGGAACCTGGGATTGGAAAAAAACAATGTTTCTATGCCAAAACATATCGCGCGACTCATTCTTAATGTATTTTCTGTAAAGGGTTGTAGTATTAGAAACCAAGAACAATGTCTAAATCGATACTTAATGCTTATCGAGTTATGCCATGCACTACACCAAGAATTGGGGTAATATCAAAATTTTGATCTGAATAAAAAAAATGGCCCAAAACTTTATTAGACATATCTCTTTTTAATTTTAAACAAACACAATGGTTTTGAGAACAATAAATATATCAATTGAAGGCAACATTGTTCACAATGGAAATCGAGGTAATTGATCCTTATTATTTAAATTTACTGTGATAATTGTGGAACTATAAAAGCAAATGTCCTTATTAATAGTAGACAAAAAAAAACCGAATTAAGTACTATACCATTTAATTCCACTAGAGTTTGTATCCTTTGACAGATACGCGTATTTCGACCTCAACTGTAAGGCCGTCATCAGTGTCGTGTACAACTCGACTTGCAGTTTGAAAGCGCGCACAATTTCAATTTAGTACTTACTAGTCCTATTGAAAATCAAGTTACTCAGGAGTTCGGAAATATTCCCAATCAAGAGAACGTTTTCGAAAAAGCCTGGGAGACTGATTGGGAAGAAGTGAGAACTATTATTAAAAAAATCAAAAACATGCAAGCTCCTGGCGATGGTGGAATTTTCTACATCCTCATCAAGAAACTTCCAGAAAGTAGCTTATCATTTTTAGTTGATACCATGACCCCACAGTTATGGATCAAATAGTGTGGAGTCCAACCTTTAAAATTCAATAAAACGACATGGAAAACGTGAAATTGTAATTTAAATGCATGAATTGAATCGTTTCAAATTGGAACTTCGGTTAGTAAACTGTTTTGAGTGTAATCTTTACATAGGATTGCATAGAAATTAAAAATTGTATCGGTATCTGAAAACCATATTATGGATCAATTTTCATGTTATGGATCAAATTGTGACATATTACGGATCAGTGCGCAAAATCAAGAGATTTTCAACTCAATGCATCTGTATTGCATGATTTGGCGAAAGTTAACAATGGGTCACATATTACTGTAAAAAATAGCAGTGTTAGAGCTGTAAACAAGGGTAAAATGCCCTTATTTTGTGATACTACGTTGTAGTAACTGAGAAATGGACTGTTTTCGCTCCACATCAAGTTTTCCACCCATTTTTGTCTGCTAAAAAATGAAATTTACTAACCTTTATGTTTTATTAGTTTTATCCTTAGTGCGATTGTCTGAAAATGTCGAATGTCGAATCCAATGCTTAAAATGGCAGAAATCTAGATTCTTTGGAAGTGATCCATAACCGTGGTAAACAATCATTTCCTGATCCATATTATGGATCACTAGTTAGAAGTGCTAATATTCGGTATTTAGAGTCAACAATCAAGAAAAATGTTTTCCAAAGATGAATTCATACTTAATTGAAGCGAACGAGCATGGTTTATGCTATAACATTTAAATTTGACCACCTGTGGAGCTTATGAATACTGACGGCACTTCTTACAGAAAACGGCCATATAATGATAGCTGTGTGGTGCCAACTAAACATTTGTCAAATACACCGTTATTTAGCGTTTGAATGTTGTGCTTAACATTACAAATGGTAGAAGACAAATAGTATAACATGGGAAAAATATGTTTTACGTCACTGTTTATGTTTTGAGCGAGTTATCCGATGTTAAACGCCAAAGTGATCCGTCACTGTGGGTGATCCGTATCTGTGTGGGCATGGTATATTCAACAAATGTGTTCAATTAGCATATTTTCCTGACAAATGGAAAAATGCTAAGGTTGTTCCAATTTTGAAACCAGACAAAAATCCTGCAGAAGCTTCTAGCTATCGTCCAATCAGTAAACTTTTTGAAAAGGTTGTTTTGAACAGAATGATGGTCCATCGATGAAAATTCAATTTTTTCCAATGAACAGTTCGGATTCCGCCATGGACATTCGACCACACATCAACTTTTACGTGTAACAAATTTGATCCGTTCCAACAAATCTGAAGGCTATTCTACTGGTCTTGCTCTTCTAGACATAGAAAAAGCATTCGACAGTGTTTGGCATGAAGGTTTGATTGTAAAATTAAAAAACTTTAATTTTCCAACATACATTGTTAGAATAATTCAAAGTTATCTGTCAAATCGTACACTTCAGGTTAATTATCAGAACTCCAGATCTGAAAGACTTCCTGTAAGAGCTGGTGTTCCTCAAGGCAGCATTTTGGGACCAATATTATACAATATTTTCACATCTGACTTACCTGAGTTACCTCAGGGATGTCAAAAATCTTTGTTTGCGGATGACACAGGCCTCTCCGCCAAAGAAAGAAGCCTGCGTGTCATCTGTAGTCGATTGCAAAAAAGTTTGGATATTTTTTCTTCATACTTGCAGAAATGAAAGATTTCTCCGAATGCTTCCAAAACTCAACTAATAATATTCCCACATAAACCCAAAGCTCTTTATTTGCAACCTTCAAGTAGACATGTTGTCACGTTGAGAGGGGTTCCAATAAATTGGTCAGATGAAGTTAAGTATCTAGGACTCATGCTAGATAAGAATTTAACTTTCAAAAATCACATTGAGGGCATTCAAGCCAAATGTAATAAATATGTAAAATGTTTCTATCCCCTTATTAATAGAAAATCAAAACTTTGTCTTAAGAACATGCTTTTGATATTCAAACAAATTTTCAGGCCAGCCATGTTGTATGCTGTACCAATATGGACTAGCTGTTGTAATACCAGGAAGAAAGCTCTGCAGAGAATTCAAAATAAAATTTTGAAAATGATTCTGAGGCTTCCTCCCTGGTATAGTACTTATGAGTTACATAGAATATCCAATGTTGAAATATTGGAACAAATGTCAAATAAAATAATTAATAATTTCAAGCAAAAATCGTTACAATCTTCTATTGCCACGATTAATGCGTTATATGTTAAGGTTGAGTTAGGTTAAGTATATTCAAAGCGTTTTTTTTTCTCTTATAAGCAGGCGAAATCAACTCACCTGTAAAAAATCTGTACACGCAACCCGAGCCTGTAAGATTTCATTACAATTCTGCATGATTCTAATACAGAAATTGTATTAGATCGTTGCATATACAGAAATTGTAATGGTCGACAATACAAGGCATTGTATAACAAAGAACATAAAAAGAAGCAAAAGAAATCGGAAAAATACGCTTGTGTCCGCGCCGAGTTTGAGATGCATGAGAAACAGGTTGGCTGCGTAATGACTCAGCCATGATGCGTTTAAATTATTTCAAAAAAATTTAGACGTCGCGGTCGAGAATCGAACCGGGAGTCTTAGCTTTATCATCCATCATATGGCGCCCCATCCACCACGGCTATATCAGTCTCTTATCGGTAACAAGTTTGAAGACTATTATAAACAACACCCGGCTGCTGTTGGCGAAATCTGAGAGTGAAGGTCAGTCAGGTCTCCAATTAAACACACGGTTGAGGAGCGTAATAAACAGGGTTGGGAAAAAATCTGAAATTCACTCTACAGTAGCCAAGCAAAGCCAATCACAGTCAGCGAAGCCAGTGAAATTCACGCCCATCGCTGCTGTAGGCAAAATGCCTTGAAAATAGCATAACACCCGTTGCTAAGGGCAACCCAAAACTACTGTAGAAAAATGTTCTATTTCCCGCTGCATTTCCCGCATTTAGAGCCTTCAATGACACTCATGATTTAGAAAATTCGTGCACCCAACATAGGCTACTTGATGAGATTCACGTTTTTGAACTACTGTACTGGGAGAGCCACGTGATTTTCGCGAAAATTCAAGCCTACTACTATTACCATTCCCAGCACTGGTAATAAATATCAGCGTTATATATGGGATTTCTTCTTCGACAATATTCCCAGAATATCTAATATGTATTAGAAGATAGTTCAGTACTGTCTTTGGCGATGTTTTAGTACACGATGCGACCTACCTTTAAGACTTGACGATTATCCTTTTAGCTGAGAACTTGGCCAGTAAGAGTGCTGCTTCTAAATAGATTAATATGAACCTTACAGGCGAAGTATTTTCTTCTTTTTTCAGGCTGAAATGTTGTACAACTCATATCGTATACTAGGTGAATAGTCAAACAATAATTCTGATTGAATTTTCATTGCTGCTACATTATGAGGCTCATTATAATCTCCATGTGACTGTTATGCGGTTACAATTACAAAACACCTTGGTGTTTTTAAGAATAATCTCACAGATTTCAGTAAGTTGATCGAAAGTATTTATCATTTGATGATTCTCCACGGTATGAACCCAAAATTGTCAAAAATGTTGAATGTGACAACTATGCAGTTATGGGCAGCATAAGAATCTTATAAAATCATATAAGGCCAAGTTCTCAACTTAAAGGATGATTTTCACTCTTAAAATTAAAACGTACTGATTATTGAAACTTCTCAGAGATAGTACTGTGCTATCCTTTATCACATACGAGTTATTCGATAATGAAACCTCTGAAAACCTCCGTAAAGATGAAATACTAAATTCACTGGTTTTAAAGTTTGCGTTGTGAGAATGCGTTCAATAGGAGGCACGACTGATATGAAAAGCGGAGCGGAGTTATTTTTAGATATGGATTCGTGCGTTCTACGCTGTAAGGGAATGTTTGCATGTTAGCGATGGACGATTTTGAATCGATGTTGCGAACATCGATTTTATCGTTTCGATTAATCGATATTTTGAATCGATGTAAGGATCACTCAAAATCGAATGAATCGATTTTCTTCATACGATTTTTTGTTTCAATTCAACAAATATTAGAATTTTACAATGAGTTGATAAATCTTAAACCTAGTTTTGAAGCATTGGATATATAATCTTTAATTTCAAACGTTATTTAATTGAAGGAATTAAATACTCAAATACAATAGCATTTGGTCTTAATTTAGGAGCTTTTATTTTGTAGATTTTCTTACGAGCTTTAAAATCGAATCCATTTGAAATCATCGATTAAAATGATTCGATTGAATCGGAGAATCGATTCATCATATCGAATTTGAAACGATTCAGTAACATCGATGTTCTGGTCAAATTTGCCCAACGCTATTGCATTTTTTGGATAAAATGGAATAAAACTTCAAATATGAAGAGCTACCGGAGGACACAATACAATTCTTGTATAATTCTTATGCAGAAATTGTAGTAGATAGGACCTTGCTTTTTTTGTAAGCTACCGCGAGGCAAGTGGGTAAATGGGGGAAGTGAAATTGATATTTTACTGAATATGTGAATTAACGTTTTAAAATCTTGAGTAGACCTTTGACACCATTTACATAATTACGATAGGTAAGTGATTCTTGAGATTTTTCAACCATTATTGCATAATAAGAAAGAATTGTCCACCTGTCAACTATTACTCCGTAACAAGTTGGCATCGTGCAATCTTATTTTTATATTTTCAGTGGAAAAAAGATGCGGAAGATAATTTTCTGTACCACTTTTAAGTTGCCTCTCTGGCAGTTTTAAACAGAAATAAAAAAAGTTTTAAAATTAATTTGACGTTGAACTAAAAATAACTAGATTAAAACACAGTCAATTTTCTAATCACTTGGGGTAAGTGAAAAGTGTAGTGTTAGAAATTGAATTTGTGTTTGCTCTTTATGCAGCTATAAGTAAACAAGGTTTGCAATTATCATAGAAAAAAAGAACGTGCTGACAATTGAAAAGAAGACGTTGATTGAAAAATTCCAATATAAGAGAACACATGGAAATAACGTAAAGCTATATCAAAACATAAAAATGGGGTATAGATCTATCAACATAAGAAAGGTTCTAAGTACTTTATTTAATGATTCCGTTCCAAGAAACGAAGAAACTATTTCTTTCAAAGAGTTATCCGACGTCAAATCCAACTTTCGTTAAAACAATTAACAGATAAATAAAAATCTACAGAGCAGGAATGCAATTGCTGTCTCATGATGTAAGAATTAACATTGAAAATGTTGTAGTAATGTTGTTGTCGAATCACTTAAACATACATAATTGAACAGAAGAAAACTTGACTGACAATAATAACATTACATAACATCTTTGTTTACAAGTTATTAATGTGATTATTCATTTGGGATTCCTTAACAAATGTTAAAGTTGATGGAAGTCGTAAATATAACTCTTAGTATTTAAATTTATTGTTCAAAATGATAAATTCCTCCATTTATGAGGCAAATGAAAAGAAGTCTGTATTTTTTTCAATTTTACATAAAAATCAATTTCAGCATACCGCTTATATTTGGTAGTAGTCAAGTTAAAAAATAAACACGACCTTATTTATTTGAACTTAAAGTTTTTGGATTTGGAAGAATCTCAACTATACACTTTCCTTTACACCACTTGCCCCATAGTACCTTATTTGATTTTTATTTTGCGTCTACATGTTCTTTCATTATTTCCTTGCTGACATTACGTCCCTGCTGGGACAAAGCCAGCTTCTCAGCTTAGGGTTCGTATGAGCGCTTTCACTGATATTAACTGTGGAGGCTCCATACATATATATTATAGTTATATAAATTATGTTGGAAACAGTACCCCTACAGGCCAAGTTCTCAACTAAAAGGATGATGATTAACTCTTTAAGGTAGATCTAAAGAGTACTGAAACTCCATCGAAGACAGCATTGAGCTATCTCTTAGCACGTACGAGATATTCAATAATACCTCAAAAAATGAATTCTCATAAGTTCTAATGTTCGCATAGTAGTAGTGCGCCTAATTAGAGACCCGACTCTATTCGAATGTCAACTAGACACGAAAGAAGGAAAGCAAACTGTGGAGCTGATGTATCACGTAATGCTATCCCACTTCGTCCTAAAGATAATCGAAGTTATTTTTAGACATGGCTGTGTGCATGCAGGGATGTTTGCATGTGTTGGATAAAATGAAGTAAAGTTGTGTGTGTCTGTGTCTTTTCGCTGTGTGTACCATGCATTTCTCAAGTTGAAATTTGATTAAAAAGTTTGCTGCGTTGAAGCTACGAAATATTGTCTCTGACTGCTTTTAATGTTGGTTAACTGTAACGTCATCTCTGTGCAATAGTTGTTGTCGTGTTTATGCGCCGGAATTGAAGTTATAATTGCATTTTAATATTCGTCGCTCCGATCGCGAAGGCCAGAAGCTGCTCAACGCTCAACACTACCCTTTTGTTTCGCTACCGCCGATTACAATGGATAACAGCAAAACCGAAAGCAAACTGACCGTTTGCAAACAATGTTCCACTTAGATCGCCAGAGGAGACAACTGCATCGCGTGTGAGGGATTCTGGGGCCAAGCCTTCCACATAAAATGTGTGGATTTCAGTGGTGATGATTTGGTGAAATATCTTAGAAAATCAAACTTGTGGTGGATTTGCGACGTGTGTATTAGCCAAATACGAGAAATTCGTAAGGATCGAATGATGCAAGAACCCTTCAACGAAGTCGTCGAATTAAAATCTCCTGATGTCAAAATGAACTATGAAAAAGAAATCGTGGAACTCAAAAAGCAAATTGCTGCTATTCATGAGACTATTGCAAACTCTACTACCGCCGGAGCTGTAGATAATGCAAAATCACCTGGAAGCATTATTTTCAATCCTCCTGTTGCACAGTCGTCGCCAAAATCGTTCATGATGTCATCATCCAAACTTATATGTGGAACAAGGAGCACTGATGATACAAACGTTAGCGTCATAAGTCCCGTAGCACCGAGTGATAAATTTTGGTTGTTTTCTACAAGGCTGAAGAACAACGTTACTGAAAACTACATGTCCAGGATAATAGCCGATTCACTTGGTACTAATGTTTCAGCAGTAGTTAAAAGCCTTGTTCCCGCATGGAAAGATCAATCGTCTATGCCGTATGTTTCGTTTAAAGTTGGGATTGAAACTCGCTTCAAAGAGTTAGCACTTCTTCCTTCCACTTGGCCAACAGGAATGCGCTTCAGAGAATTCTACAATTATTTCTAAAATGCTTCGTCCAACAATTCCCTTTTTTTAAGCTGTTTGAATGTTAAGATGTTTGTTTGTGAATTGATCGTTATATCTATGTTCTTGTGTCATAACTAGTTTATAGCTTAATTTCAATAAGATCATTATGAGATCAGTTGAAAGTATACAAACCAATAAATAAATAAAACATTTTAATACAATGAGCTGCCGGTAGGCACATTACAATTATTGTATTGTTCTTCTGCAGAGATTGTATTAGGCGGGACCTTGCAATTTTTGTAAGAGTTTTTTTATTTTGCGTGTACTGCTACGGCAAATGAAATGTAATATGTTGTTAACAAAATGTTAATAAAACCTTAAATTTGGTTTACCAAATTACGATGATAGTGTTGTCTAATAACACAGAACACCTAGATATAAGAAATGAATGTAATGTTTGGGATGATACTAATAAAGAAAAAAAGGAAGGTTGAAGTCCATCGGATCCTGGTCCCTTGGAACCATCTATGCTACATAGCGTCTTGTAAACCTCGTGTTGCGTGAATAATGTAGGCTGCAGATTTAAATCGAATGTCTTGAGAGCGCTCAAATGTGATGCTGAAGAGGACGGTGGGGTAATACTCAATACGCTTTGGAAGAAAGATGAGAATAGTTTCCCGGCATCATCTGGCGTCGTTGCGGGTTTGCCGTCGTAGTTTATGAGTTGATGAAATCCACGAGATGTTGTTCGACTGCGAAGATTGGAACAGAATTGTTTCGGATCACCTTTCATGTTGCTCTCTAGTCGGTCTATGTATGTCTGGAAGCATGACACGTTCAGTTCATTGAATTGAGATTCAAGATCACGTACTGTATACCTGTTCTAACGATTTCTCACTCGAAAATAACGTGTCCGTGCTTTTCGCAGTCGATTACGAAGATTGCGAAGTTGAGCATTCCACCATGGTTGTTTATTATCAGATCGACATGCACGGCTTCTGAGAGGAACATGTCGTTCGAAAATTACATTCAGTTCACTGTAGAATCTGGTATCAGCATCGTCCAATGATCCAAAGGCCAAAATATCCCGCCAATTTATTTGTACTATTTTTGCATTCAATTCGTCATCATTACATTGGCGAAAATCGAAAAAGGTCTCGTTTTTCCTATTTTCTAATGGAGTATGTATAACATCGAGGGTCAAAACAAAAGGCGTGACGGTGACGGTCGACTGTCATCAGAGGTAAAGGTGGTCCCATTAATTCGCATACACTGGCGTTACTCACAAATGCCAGATCGAGTAACCTTTCATTTGAGTTGAGCAAGTGATTTATCTGCATTAATCCTGTAGCCACAATGTCTTCAACCAAAGAAATCACTTGTTCTGAAGAAGCATTGATTGGTAAGAATGCTTCAATGTCGTCATCAAATCTCCAAAGAAGGTAGGGCAAGTTGTGGTCACCAAGAACTACGATTTCATCCTGCGTGCCCATCAGTTTGCATAGCATCAGCGGAGCATGTTGTTGATAAAGAGCAGGTTCAGTGTTCGGTGGTAGATGAACAGTACAAACGACAAGTAACATAGTTCCATAGGTGATTCGAATGCTAATCTGCTCAAACTGATTGGCATCATTAATTACTATTACATTACTTTGTAGAGCCTTTTTAACAGCGATTACTTTTCGCTGATTACTAACTAGTGATGGTGAAAAGGCGCCCAAAACTATCCGTTATCAACAATGTACGGTATTGACGTCCGCCTCGGTATAACCTAGTACGACTGGCACAACCGAACGTCGCAGCCGCATACGCACAGTATATCATTGTAGCGTTTCCGGATGAGGGCGAGCTTGACGAAGCCCCTCTTGACGACTGCTGGAGCACCATTAAAGCATCCATCAACAACGCAACCGAGAGCATCGTCGGGTACGTGGAAAGGAGGACCTGTAACGATTGGTTCGACGAAGAATACAAGCAGGTTTTGGAGGAGAACAATGCATCGCGGGCTGTAATGCTGCAGCAAGGAACGCGTCAAAACGTGGAGCGATATGAAACGACACGAAAGCAGAAGATCTGCCTATTCCGGGACAAAAGGAGCAGCTGCATCGTTCACAAGAAACGCGAAAGTTCGACGAGAAGCGTAACACATATCAAAAAAGGCTTCGTGCCGCGAGCCGAAATGTGTACACCCAAAAGTTGAAACCGTCATTATAGGCGTTTTCTGCGTCTATTGATGGCGGAAAAGTGTTCTTCTGAACGACATGACGTTTTTGAGCGTCTATTGATAGGCAGATAATCCGGTCATTGAGTCGAGCAGTTTTTACGGTACAAATGGGGAAGTACAACTTGATATGCTTTTTGAACCACGCATACCAACAAGTGGGTTTAGTGCTGTGGTATAGTATTTGGTTCTCACGCTCATGACCATGGATCGATCCTGGTTGATGTCGCATGTGTATTTTTTTTTTCATGTGCGTGCATCACCAACACATGTATTAAAAAATAAAACTTCCACACATATGCCTCTTTTAAGTGCATGTATTGGAAGTATGGAAATACGCCTCGGTCAGTTCGGCTTGTTATCCCGTCCAGTAAAGTCGCATGTGCGTGTTGTTCCTGTTAGCAATATTTCCCGCTTCGATTAAAGTTTTGTTGCTGGTTGTAAAAAGTGTCACATAGTGGGGAATTATGTAGATGAGCAGTAAAATCTGAAGAAAAAAAATGCGCGAAGGAATATAAGCGGTTAAGCTTGAGTAAAAAGTGAAAATTAAGGCAGAAGAAAATCTGAAATTCGGAGTCATTAAAGAAAGTATGTGTTAGTGAGAGTGGAAAATACCGTTGGTGTGAATTACTAACTGCAACGGTTCAAGTGTGTGTGTGACTGTGTAGTGACGATGATGCGAGAAATATTGCGACTATCGGGTTGAAGATGACGAAAGATGTAGTTAGGATGTATGGGTGCAGTATCTGGACGTGATTGATCAGCAGCGTGTGGTGTAGAGTGATTGCGCAAGCACCGAACGTGTGGAAAATGGAGGGGATGGAGCGGGAGGGAGCAGAAGCGATTTTTTGGCAGAACAACAAGTTCGTGGAGAACTCGAAGCTAAGTATATTTTCATATCATTATGTTTCCGCTGTAATCTTGTTTACATTTTAACCTGACAGAAAAATATTTTTATATTTTTCTCATTACATACAGCATTTTTTTTTATTTTTTCCGTATTTTTATGCCTTAAATAAGTAAAAAATAATACCTTTTAGCTCCCTATATCTAGCAAATTATTACATAACTGGTGCACATTTCCTAATTTCTGAGCGGTATACGGCTTATGCACAATCTCGTCACCACGAGTATCATAATGATTGAAATCCTCCATTAGGTACCTACTTGCGCTGTTATGCCCGCGCTTCTTCATAATCATCATCATCGTCATTACTTTTTAGGCTGAGACGAATCAACAGAAATGAGGTGGTGTGCGTGTTGGATTACCGGTCTCCCTCTCTATTATCTCTTGTATGTAAGTTTTTGAATATAGGGGTTCATTCAAATATAACATAACGCATTTTTTTTTTACAATTAGCACAAATTTCCGAGCCGTTAAGAACCGATTAATTTATGAGATTTAGACCTACATTAAATATGAAATTCTGAACACAAAAAATCCTGTGGGTCGAATGTATGTGCATTTTATCTAGGTACTTATGAAAAACAAGATTTCAGCTCCGTTCTCTCCGACCGCCAAAAGCGGGCAGCAATCTGTATATAATCAACATTTTTTTCAGGATATAGCAACAAGCCTTGTTATTTCACGAAACATGTAAACATATTTTATTTTCAGGAACGCTGTAAAATCTTTTACTACATAAACGATGTTAATATGTTTTCTTTCTAGGACAAATCTCCAAGTTATTTCATATTATTTTATTTAATAATATATTAATATTATTGTATCTCATTTTGAATATATAACGATCAAATAATTTAATTGTATCATATAACATGGGTGATATCGGGAGGGTGCATCAGGGCATCATTGAAGTTACAGCTGGACAATGGAGTGGAGTGCCAACCGGAGTCAAGGGTTGAAGTAACCGTAACATCCTTGTAGATGGGTTCTTCTATCCCAACAGTTGTGATGGATTTGACGCGTCCTTCTTACAACAAACCATCCCGTGGATAACTTGACAGATATTGTAAATTTCATTATACTTTCTGTTGGATCATATTATTGGAAGGAGATTCTCTATATATAAAATAACAGATAATTTTCATTCCTTATAGCTACTAGTCCAGTGGAGGTGCACGAATTACTTATTTATAATTGGTTTGTTATACTAATTCATTGGCATAATTTTCAGAAGCATCGTGGAGTCATCGGAGATACTAACATAATCACTGTTGTTAATATTTCAGCATGTCGTTCTATTCCGGAAATTGTAATACGTCCTTATTTTGGAGACTACCTCACGAGGTTCAATTCATCACAATTAAAGAATTGAAATTTTGAAACATATATATTCATATCATATACAACTATATATTCCAGTTTATATGTATATTATTATAATTATTTCATTTATTATATGCTGGGTATTGAGAGGGTGCATTAGGGCATCAGAGAAGTCACAGATGGACGATGTAGTAGGGTGTCAGCCGGAATCTAGGAGAATGTGCCGTAACATCCTTGCACTACATGCTGCTACTTAAAAATGACTTTAATGTTTCACTCCGAGGACCTGGGATCGAATCCCATCCCCAACATAGTCACTTATGACGTAAAAAGTTATAGTGACGACTTCCTTCGGAAGGGAAGTAAAGCCGTTGGTCCCGAGATGAACTAGCCCAGGGCTAAAAATCTCGTTAATAAAGTCAAACCAACCAACCAACTTTAATGTAATTGTCTCTGTTTACTACAGTACAGCGAATGAAACGAAGCGTGGGATGTAAAATTATTTTATTTGTCCTCCCTAAACATATGGAAGCTGGAATTTTGTTTTGATGTACCCGGAAAATTTATTAACAAATCGCTGATTTTTTATTTTTATTCAAATTATTTGGTTATGTTTATCATTCTTCCCTCGACCAGCCTAATATCATCAGTAGGACAAATATTCAAAAGAAAAATATATGTCGGCCGATATAATACTGCATGCACTCAGATGCTGTTTTACTGCGTTATATTTTATTGTATCTACCATTTTATTTTCATATTTTATTATCATATTATTATATATATTATAATCTTATCTACTGTATAACATATCACTATAATTGAATTTATCATGTTTTGGGGAGGGAGGGAGCATCAGGGCATCATTGAATTTACAACTGGACAATGAAGTGGAGTGCCAATCGGAGTCAGGAGGAAAAGTGTTAGTCGTTCGCGTCTAGTACTTTTCTCTCCAACAGTTGTAAAAGATTTGACGCGCCCTTCTTCTAACAAACCTTTCCGTGGAAAGCTCGACAAGTATTGCAAATTTTAATACTCAATCTGTTGGATCATATGGCTGGAAGGAGATTCTCTATTTCCCGCGGGTTTCGCGTAAGTGTTTCTACTTACGGGTCCGCCACCCCCCTTTTGGCCCTTCATACAGCGATATGTTGAATGCAGATTGGTAATAAAATTTGACCTTACTGTTGAGTGGAGCCGCATGCAGAGCAAGACTCAAGCAAGGATTGGTGGCTACCTACATACATACATACATATGTATTGGAAGTATGGAAATATGCAAAAAAACCGAGAGGGGGCAAACCAGATACGAGCCATAATCATCGGATTGACTAGCACACAATGAATCTACTGCTCCAAACTTACTACTGAAGTGAAGAGTAACCAAAGTCGATGTGGTTTTACGTTTCATATGCATGATTGCTCATGCTGTTGATAAACATGTGAACATGTGTTATCCCCAGCAAAATAAAGATATACAGTCAAGTCTCCTTTAAAGCGTTAATCATCGTATGTTGAACAAGTTTAATGTATATTCATAATAATTTATCACCTACCAGAGTAGCCACATTCTCTATTGTAGAACTTACTTAAGGACTGTTCATTTTATAAAGTAGAATAGTAATCGGTTTCTGTATACAGTATCGTTAGACTATTATATTATTGCACGATGGTGTTATAACAAAAAAGCCATCAAAATAATTATAATTCACACGAATAAGGAACAATGTTTAGAATGGTCAAAGATTGGTAGGTCTGGAGCCAAGTATAATAGTTGAGTATACCAAAACACAATTCATTCATAAAAATTCTGATTTTTGGTATGTGAAAAATATTGTTTAAGTTTGAAGAACATCTTTTCTAGGAAGTTTTTGTCGAAACTTCTTTGTTCTTCTTTGTAAGATCTTATATTTCCATATAAGAGGAAAATAATAGTATTACGATGCACAGAAAACCGATTATGATTTCATTGATAAACTAGCTAACCCAGCGTGGCTAGTCACGTTCCATAAGAATTTTCAAGCAAACACCTCTTTCAAAGATTAATAATGTTTATGTTCAATTGCAAAATGATAACATGGACAGAGAAATTTCTCTGTTGATTAATAAGCCATTGGTGTATGAATAATAAGCTGAGACACGCATGATATTTATGAACGCAAAATCGCCCAAATTTATGCTCTAACCATACTCCATTGTTATAGTGCCGTTATTCTGATCTGAAATAATTACAGCCTTAAATGCTGTTGTGAAATATTTCAAAAGTTCCAGAAGCTTCTATAAATTAGAGAGAAGAATCTGACTGAAAATTCTAGAATATTCTATTGAATCCCGATTAACCAGTGCTACAATTTCTGTATAGATCTTTGTGCTGCGATGGCGATCGTCAACGATTTAAAATGAATCGAATTGTAATTAGGGGACTATCGACTAATGAATATATCGTGTCATCGAACAGGAATGCTTTGGAAAGCTCTTTTAGGGGACCATTATAGTTACCATAAAAAATATTTTTATTTTGCCTTCATAAGTCGATATCGAACCATGGAACATCGACTAAAGAAGGTTGTGTAAATAAAAAAAAACTAGAATATTCGGCCCACAATCATGTTTATCTTTCCTTTGCAAATATCTTATTTGTTTTTGAACCTTATATGGAAATGACGAAACCCGTAATGAATCACATTTTCAACTTGCATCGGAATTTAAGTGCGGTCGAACAGCATAAAGTTGGTTTGTTTACATTTTGATTACCGTCCAAGTTCATAAAACCGGAAAACTACAATGATAAAAAGATCGTGACTTTTATACGAATTAGGAAGGACAAAGCTCCGGAAAACTCTAGAACACCCTGTGCAATAGCTGTTATAGTGCTCCACAATTTGCAATAGGGTCCTAAAATGGTTAATTAAATCTTGTTTTCATTTAATAACACGAAAGATCATATTACTGCAACTACTTTAGCAATTTTTCTCGCTCAAATAACGGATAGATCATATTTAAACTTTAATTTCAAAATTGGATCCATAAATGAACCTTGACACTTGAGATCATGTTTGACGTTCGCTTAGTCGACAAAAATATCACAGGGGTTTTAGTTTTAACACTGGGGTTGTTGCAATCTGACATTTCGGAAGGGACACGGAAAACAAAATACACCCGAAATTTGAGTTTATTTATTTATTTATTTATTTATTTATACACCAACAGACAGTAAGCCCCAATGATGTTTTAAACTAGAAAATACAGTAAAATACTAAGTTGAAACTTAACAAAACAAGGCAACAAAATGTCAAAAAAATAAAACAAATGAAAGTCACAAATATTCACACAGAGAGTCGGGATAAAATTTCTACATAGTTACGACGTATTACTTGACGGGACAGGTGAAAATCAAACCCTTCAGCAACCCTATTGAACACGCGTTGAAGACCGACCATAGCACTGTTTTGGCCATAGTTAGTTCGTCGCAATGGTAACCTCAACATAGCATTGTTACGCAACGTCCTGGAGTGAGCACTCGCATTGATAGATTCCAGGAGCGCAGGACAGTCTATTCTTCCTGAAAGCAAGTCAGCCATTACCATCGCTCTATTGACGTCTCTACGGGTCTGCAGTGATTCCAGTTGAATGAGTTGACACCTACTTTGGTAGCTAGGCAACCGGAACGGGTCTCGCCATGGAAGTCGACGGAGAGCATAACGGATGAAGCGACGTTGCACTGACTCTATCCTCTCCACGCCGTTACGGTGATACGGATGCCAAACTGCGGAGCAATATTCAAGTGTGGCCCGAACTAATGAGCAGTACAAAGATTTGAGACAATATGGATCCGTGAAATCTTTGGCAATACGGAAGATAAAACCCAATGTCCTGGAGGCTTTCTCGATGACATAGGACAGATGGTGTTTGAACGTCAACTGAGCATCCAGAATAACGCCAAGATCTTTAACATCTTCTACTCGTTGAAGCACCTTTCCCTTGAGCTGGTAACAGAACAAGATGGGCTGCAGTTTGCGTGAGAATGAGATAATCGAGCATTTCTCAGGATTAACTGTCAATCGATTCATGTCGCACCAAACTACAAAAACATCTAAATCATGTTGAAGAGCAACGGCGTCGGCGATGGTACGGACCCGCAGAAACAGTTTTAGATCATCTGCATAAGATAATCGAGGTCCTTTAATCACTGTGTTGACATCGTTGAAGTACAGCAAAAAAATCAGGGGTCCCAAATGGCATCCTTGAGGTACTCCGGAAGTTGCCGTGAAAGATTCGGAAGAGAATCCTGCCAACTCCACAGTCAAGCGACGATCAGTCAGATACGAGCTGAACCAGCGCAACATTAGGCCCCGACACCGAGCCTTTCCAACTTAGCGACAGTTATTGCGTGGTTTATTTTGTCGAACGCAGCGGTCAAGTCGGTATAGATCACATCCGTCTGGGCTCGATCAGCAAAGCTGTCGGCAATGTGTGAAGTAAGGCACAACAGGTTGGTCGTTGTGGAACGCCCCGATACGAATCCGTGTTGATCCTCACTAATGTAGTGTTTACAGTGGAACAGCATTGGTTTCATGACTATCAACTCGAAGAGCTTAGAAATACAACAAAGTGCTGAAATTCCTCGATAATTATTGACATCCTTACGATCGCCTTTTTTATGCACAGGAAACATAGTAGCAGTTTTCCAGGCCGCAGGAAATCGTCCACTATTTAACGATAGGTTGAATACATGGCGTATAGGAACCAGCAAATTGACGATGTGCGCCTTCAGCAAAACAGATGGAATTCCATCGGGACCGGGGTTCAACGATGATTTTAACCGTGCAGCCGCCTCGATGATCATATTATCATCGACAGTGAGCATGTTGAACGTTTCACCGAACAAAGGTACGTTGTTTGCAACATTCGCAACGTGTTCTTCGGATAACTCCTCTTCGCAGAAAACGCTGGAGAATTTTTTAGCAAAAAGGGTGCAGATATCATACCAATCGGAAGCTACCTCTTCATCTAGCTTCATAACGGAGGGGAGACCAGATTGCTTCCTTTGTTTGTTTACATATCTCCAGAATGATTTCGGTTTCGATTTTAGATTCAGCTGAACCTGCTGCTGATACCGTTTATAACAACGTCGACTAGCGTTCTTGTAAGCATTATTGACTCTTGCGTAGTGATCTCGAAGTGAAGGCGTGCGGTGTTTGGAATAGAGTCTCAGAGCAGCTCTTTTTGAAGTCTTCAGATGGCGTAGCTCGCGGGTTTGCCACGGAGGACCCGAAGAAGAATGAACTTTCTTGGGCACATGCCTTTCGATAGCGTGTTCGATTACATGAGATAATGTCAAAGCAGCGGTGTCAACATCATCGGAGTCGAGTACGTGAAGCCAATCCACAGATGAAAGAAACTCCGCTATACTCTGTTGGTCAGCGTTACGAAAATCGTAGTAAACTGGAGAGATGGATTCACGGTGGCGAATTTCGTTGTGTTGAAGAGCGATAATCAGTGGACGATGATGGGCAACATTCTTCACCAAGGCGACGGGGGCCGAAGTTATCGGCGGTGCCACATCCCGCGCACAAACAAAGCAAAGGTCAAGACAGCGATTGTTTTCGTTGAGTACATTGTTAATTTGTCGCAGCGTAGCAGTACTGTAACAATCAAGAAGTCGGGACGCAGCGGCATGGATAGAAGAACGGCCAAGATTTGGGTGCATGAAACCATTGCCGCAAGTTTGCCAGGATATTCCGGGAAGATTAAAATCGCCAACAACAACAATCTCGTCTTCGGGATTCGCTGCGGCACAAATATGAATTATGGACTGGTTATGTGTTTCGATTGAAGCCATATCTCGCGTTCGGTCGGGGGGGGTGTAAATCCCACACAAAAATAGGTTACTTCGATACTAGATTGGCTGCCGTGCTAAACAGCCTCCGGCTCCTGGTGAACCTTGGGTCGATGCCAACACGTTTGGAAGACTTCGGAGTACAGGAACTTGAATTAATCAGTTTAGCAAAATTATTTCGAATTTCGGCTTTCAGTTCATCCATAATCTCGGTTTTCAGGTTCGTCATGATGTCGCTATGGGAGTTGAGCGCATGTCCTTGGCCCACCTCATAAGCGGCACGTGCAGTGTTACGGAGGCGCATGTCTTTCATGAGCGTAGCACATGAAGGACAGAACCAGAACAATTGGTTGTTTCTCATAACCTCCTCGAACACATCAGCAGCCACTCCACAGCATCGAGGGTGAAAAATTCCCTTACAAAAGCCCTGGCACTCAACTTGAATTTCACCGATATCGCCAGCACATGAACAGCAAACAAGAGACATGTTGCTTGAGGAACTTTTCAATTGTCACGCTAGAAATTTTCGAACAAGACCACCACGCATCGAAAAACTATGGCACTCAATAAATAAAACACATCGCGGTCAAGCTGACAGGCACAGGTACGGTAGCCTCAACGAAGTGCAGCGAGAGCACACACAAAACAAAACAATGCAAATATAATTGATAAGCACTTTCACTTCCGAACTCGTTTTCTCAATCGATTACTATTGTTGAGTAAATATTCCACTTCTGGATAATGCACTGCACAATACGCTAAACGGTGAAATATGACACCACGGAAACAGGTAAGTATAACACGATGAAAAAACCGATTTCTCAAAGCGAAGAGATGCAACACCGATTCAACTTGACAACAGATGATATCTCAAATCAAGGAGTGTGACAAAATCTATAAAAACATAAAAAAATGTTTTTTGTACTTAAACAAATGAAAAACATTAAAAAATTGAGTAAACATGTGTTTTTGGCCTGAACGTAAGCGTTTGGCACTAAAATTGGGACAGGGCTTTAGGACCCTATTGTAATGTTGTTACATTCAAATGGACTTTTGGAGTGCTCTTAATTTGACTGTTGTTGTGCTCTTAAATTGCTGTTGTATGCTGCTCAATCAAACCTTTCAAAGCGTTACTGACAGACAGAAAACTCTGGGATTTTATATACATGATAAAAAAAGATATAGCATAAACAAGGTGTCCTCTTTATAAAATGAATAGTCTTTAAAACATGAAAACTCTGTGGAATCTTTTGCTGGTGCTATTCAAAGAAAACAAGATCACGGTTCTACTTTCACATTGATAAAAAAATATCGATCCAATGCTGATGAATGCTACCCAGAAAGAGCCGATTATAAGAAACCGTGCCCCATATATGGGATTAAATTTTAACCTTGGTTTTAGTATAATAGTAAAAGAGTTTTCTATAGATGAATCGATCATTTTGACTCAAGAACAACTTCTGCAAATTGGCTATTAGTTTTTGCAAGCAATTTATTTTAAGAATTATGGCACCGATATGTTGATTTTAGAACAGAACGTTCAGTGGGGAGATTGTAGTAAACCGTTTGGAGAAGTCAAGAGAACATATATACTGATTTTTTTTATCAAGAAAAATATGAAAACAAAATTTCATTTTTATACAACGCAATAATCTTTTTTTTTATCATTTTTAATTTTGACTATCTATGAATTGTGATAAGAATTAGTTGTTCAGGACAAAATTTCAGAGACATTTTCGATAAGAAAGTTTTTCTAAGAACAACTTATGCTGTCCATAAAGGCCCATATTGAAAAAAGTAGGCACTGAGAAAATAGCGCTCAAACTTTGAAGTTTTTCTTTCATACAAATGTTTATAATTTTCTATTAGGGGCCGTCCATAAATAACGTAGCATTTTTCACTGATTTTTACACCCCCCTTCCCTCTCGTACCGTTTCGTCACAAATGCTGATACTTCCCCTTGGAAAATACGTAGCATATCAAGCACCCCCCCCCCCCCCTTCTTCTTCTTCTTTTTGGCATTTCATCCTCACTGGGACAGAGCCTGCTTCTCAGCTTAGTGTTCTTATGAGCACTTCCACAGTTATTAACTGAGAGCTTTCTATGCCAAAGTTGCCATTTTCGCATTCGTATATCGTGTGGCAGGTACGATGATACTCTATGCCCAGGGAAGTCGAGAAAATTTCCAACCCGAAAAGATCCTGGACCGACCGGGAATCGAACCCAGACACCTTCAGCATGGCTTTGCTTTGTAGTTGCGGACTCTAACCACTCGGCTAAGGAAGCCCCCCCCCCCCCCCTTTGCATTTTTTATTAATTTTCCTCAGTGATTGGGTTGAAACAAAAATTTAGAATTCAGAAGTTCAATACAAAATTTGATATTAATTACTGACTAAAATGTAAGGATAATCTAATCTAACAGTATGATATACAGTAGCGCTCGAAAGTAATTCGGAAAACAGTTTCAAATAAACACAGTTCCTGTTACATAATTTTGGTATCTAGTTTCATATAGGCTAAATTGTATTACTTTTGCTGTTGTCACCAAGCCAAACAAGTTTACTATAGAAAATGTGAAAAAAAAATTGATTGGATTGATGAAGCTCGTTATTGTTGAGTTGGGGTACAATATATTTTTAGTTTATTTTTAGTTAGAACAAAAATTTCGTTATTAAAGGATTGTTTTTTTTTTAAATTATTCTTTGTTAGGAAATAGATTTCAATGAAAATGAACAATACAATATATTAATTCGAAATGAATTATTATAGAAAAGATTACACTTGATATATTTGGAATGTTTAGAAAATTTTAGCGATTATTATACAAATTATTTATCCCTATTAATATTTCAGCTGAACTTCATTATCTTTCTTCATAATAAAATAAACCTACACAACCTATAATCTTCTTCTTTTTGGCGTTACGTCCCGACTGGGACAAAGCCTGCTTCTCAGATTAGTGTTCTTATGAGCACTTCCACAGTTATTAACTGAGAGCTTTCTTTGCCAAATGACCATTTTTGCATGTGTATATCGTGTGGCAGGTACAAAGATACTCTATGCCCTGGGAATCGAGAAAATTTCCTCTTACGAAAAGATCCTCGACCAGCGGGATTCGAACCCACGACCCTCAGCATGGTCATGCTGAATAGCTGCGCGTTTACCGCTACGGCTATCTGGGCCCCTACAACCTATAATGAAACAGTTAAATAATAAAAAATTATCAAATTACCAAGTTATCAATAAAATTGAATGATAGGGCAATTTCGATATCACTCGAATCTGTTGTCCTCATTAATATTCAGGCTATTCCATCAAGAGCATTGATACATCAAAACAAATCGATGATTTGATTGAGTGAGATCTCTTGCAACATTGAATGCATAATACACGGTATAAATATCTTGTTTCATGTAATATTTGCCGAAAAGAGCATATTTTATTGTCTTGAAAACGGCTGACTTCATGACTTGTTAACAAATGAGAAAACAATGTACTCCAAGTAGTTAAAGCATTGATTTTTAATTTATTTATTAAACTTTGATTTTGTTTATTTATAAATTTATCAATTAAGACACGAATATAATATAATATTTACATAACCATTTAAAGCTTTGAAAAATCTGTTTGATTGCATTTATCAAGAAAATCTAAAATTTCTCAGATTTCTTTTCAATCTTGATGAATGTTTTGAAGCTGAATCATCATTTTATAAACCAAGTTTATAAGTCAAACAAAACAGAGGACAGAGCCTGCATCTCAGTGTTCTTATGAGCACTTCCACAGTTATTAACTGAAAGCTTACTGTGCCAATGACCATTTTTGCTTGCGTATATCGTGTGGCAGGAACGAAGATACTCTATGCTCTGGGAAGTCGAGAAAATTTCCAACCCGAAAAGATCCTCGACCGGTGGGATTCGAACCCACGACCCTCAGCTTGATCATGCTGAATAGCTCCGCGTTTACCACTACGGCTATATGGGCCCCGTAAAGATTCCCCTCCCCCCTAAATAGCTACGTCATTTTCGGATGACCCCATACATTTCTTCCTGACATATTTAACACAACCGCATAGCTTACTAATTTTGCTTCTAATGATCAGCAAAAAATAATAAACTTGAACACAATTCACGTTTTGCAGCTGAAATTTAAATTAAAAGTTCATATGGAGACTGGTATGCCTTTATTTTTCAATATGGAACTGCACCAACTTCATATTTTCCAATACATTTTCAAACAATGTGTGTTTATTTTTGTATGCATAATAAAATGCAGATTAAAATAAGTTTTATTGCACTCATTCGATAACTGTCAAGCAATGATACATAGTTTTGACATCATGAATGCTCTAAAGCATGACTTTAAATCGACAATATGTTGAGCATTATTATTATAAGTAAATTTACTGGGATGTAGAAAAAATATTGTTCGGAAAAGATCTTCACGAGTTTTATATAGTTATGCGGCTTGACAAACCTCTGAACGAACACCAACACCAAAAAATCCACTTAAGGGTTGAAGAAATCATTTCGTGACGCGTTCACCATTATTTTGCGATTATGTTGTGCACATAAGTTTTTTGAGAATTATTATTTATGTATATCAATTCCAAAAATATGGAAAATCTGGCTTTGGTGTAAAATGTTGAGTGCGATAATTAAACCTTATTGTAATTTCTGTAAATTCCAGTTAGGTACTATTGCATCTTCTTTACAAAAAAAAATATAACGGTAAATGTAAATGAGTGCTAATAAGAGCGGTTTTAAATTTTAAAAAAGTTTGAAATTCCAATCCCCATATCTTTCTTAGGGGTCGTCCATAAACCACGTGAACATTTTTCCTGACTTTTCAGTCACCTCCTCCCCCTCGTGCTTTTGTGTGGTTTTGACGAATAACCCCCCGCTCGCCCAATGATCATGTGTTTCATTTGTTCATGAATGAAACAGAAATTTGAAAAATGGGAGAAGAGATATTTATGAATTGGTTTGCTATTATTAAGCGAAATGTGAGATTATAGTGTGACAAACTTCTGCAAAAATCCCTAACAAAATTAGCTCAAAAAAGATTTGTTTCTACTGCAGTGTTCCTTATTATTGTTTGAGGAATTAGTTTTCACTTAGAGATAATTTTGTATTAACATTACAGTACTAACATGTGGGACCATTTTTTTTTTTTTCAAATTTTGTCATAGTAATTTCCATAGAAATCTTAATCGTCTTCTAATCGTTGTTGGTAAAGAAGATATGAAATATTGAATTTGAAAACTTTTTTTTTAATTTGAACCATCCGACTGCTAATGAAACCTTTCAGGTTTAGTTGATGGTGGAATTTTCTTTGAAACACAAATGGGTGGACCGTGGTCTTTGGCTAGATACCCCCTCCCCGCTAAATGATCACATGGTTTATCAACGGCCTCTATTTTGATAAGTAATTGTTAAAAGAATTAAGGTAATCCAGTTTGCTGTATGCACACTTAGATGTTTGATTACAATATTACATCGTCAAATGAATCGAATCCCACAAACCCTGGGTCTCCTACTTCCAGGAGTCTCATACCGTCCCCAACCATGCGACTAATAGGAGACCAAAATGTAAATAAATGAAAAGTAAATCAATCAGCAAACGTCAACGATAAAATTCTGCTTATAAAGCGCCCGACTGTTATAGTCAAGTGTGTTTATTTGTTTCTCCCTAATATATTACCCAATCCAACACGCAGGGCATGAAATTCTATTTCCACTGCAAATGTAGAGGTCATTGCCGATAATAAAGATATACAAACATATAGATTTTGACTCTGGTATAAGTAAGAAATTCCCGCAGCACCGCGTTGGTACTTTAAATATATTTATAGAACATATCACCTCACCCCTTCTCGCACTTGGCTATCCAACGGGTGTTGTATTTTGCTCCTCTTGCAGGTTGTCCTCCGTGACAAGATGTAGAGAACACCATACATGGGAAACTGTGATAGGCAAGTGGTGTGAGTTTATGTCTAAGGATCCGAAGGTTGAGGTTTCGAATTCAGTTACTGTTATTATTTTTTTGTTTTTCATATTTTGGTGTCTAAGGCAAATTTCTTGTGGCGGAGCCTTGGGGCAATCGGGTATATGGGGTAGCTAACAAGGGAAGGTCACGATGTGTTACACGGGGTTTTCAACCGGACTATTTTTGTTGGATTCAACATGTCGAAATATGTGAAACCCCAAAGCCTTTCGGGTGAAGAGCCAGGGAGATGTAGTATGTTGTTAACAAAATGTTAATAAAATCTTAAATTTGTTTTACCAAATTAGGATGATAGTGTTGTCTAACACAGATCACCTAGATATAAGAAATGAATGTAATGTTTGGAATGATACTAATAAAGAAATTAAAAAAAACATGTACATCGTAATGTTCTGAATGGCTTCAACGGATGACGCATGAGTTTGGATACTAAGTTCAAATAATGACTTATTCAGTAGGTACAAGAATGTTGACACTTTTGACCGGGTTAAATCCGCTCGATAAAGGCAATAAATACATTATTTAGAAAAGAGATAACTTAACTAAGGGACCCAGATAGCCGTAGCGGTAAAAGCGCAGCTATTCAGCAAGACCAAGCTGAGGGTCGTGGGTTCGAATCCCACCGGTCGAGGATCTTTTCGGGTTGGAAATTTTCTCGACTTCCCAGGGCGTAGAGTATCTTCGTACCTGCCACACGATATACGCATGCATAAATGGTCATGGCATAGTAAGCTCTCAGTTAATAACTGTGGAATTGCTCATAAGAACACTAAGCTGAGAAGCAGGCTCTGTCCCAGTGGGGACGTAACGCCAGAAAGAAGAAGAAGAATAACTTAACTTTATATAAAATGAGTAGTAGAAAATCGGTAAAATAGAATGGTGTTTGATTTTCGATGATGTTATTACTTTCAATAAAAGTAACATTGTTGCTAAATAAATAACTTTACTCAAGAAAATTGTTTTAAAAAGAACAAATTGTTTATTATTTATGTGTGATTTTTTGTGTATTCATACACTAACAAATGAGGCCCTTTGAAATCACAGATCTGACTGTTATTTTTTTAGTTCCAGTTCAGTCATTTAAAACGACAATATTTTCACTTGTCCCACTAGTTTCCAAAAATTTCAATATTTACCTCGAACTTTGGCACAAACATTAAATTTAAATATAGCATAGATTTAGTAGGAAACAATCTGAAAAATATAGTAGATCTTATTCATTTTATTTTTTTAAGAACCCTCTCTATACGATTTCCTTTACCCATTTGTCACACGGTACCTTATTTCGATAGTCACTCAAGCAAAATGATTATCTAAATACAGGGACCGGAATCTATTATGATAATTCGCCACAAGAAATCGGGTTGAATTTCATAAATTTGCCTGAAGAACCAAAAAATAAAAACAAAATATATACTCGCGCTTATTCAGAATCGAACCAAGAACCTCCCGATTACTAGACCAGTACTAACTTTACGAACCTATCGACGGCTTGTTGGGAGAAGTGACAAAAGCAATATATAAAGCGTTTTATATTGTAATATTCATTCCATTCCTCTGACATGTCCACCATCCATTTGCCGCGTGACCATTTACCTAAGTGTGCGTTTCCGATGCCATCATTCGGCTTCGGATTGGTTGTGCAATTGTGTGGGTCGGGCGTAAACATTTAGATTGCTCGAATTTTCAAGTTCAATGTGCTCGATTTCAATTGACGGGTTTGCCCGTCTACGCTTAGGAGGCGAATCTTACCATCAATAGGTGGATTTAGCACCTAATACGCTAGGAGGGAAATCCGCCATCCGAATTATTTTGGGTGTAGGGATAAGGATGGAAGCATCTTGACGAAAGGACGAGAGGACTGAATGTTGAAGCAGTTCGATGAACACCTGAATGGCACAGAAAACACAAGCGCAGAGGGACACGACAGCGGAGAAAGTAACTACGTCAGCACGGCGGATGAAGGAAACTAACCTGTTCCAACATTGTGGGAAGTTAAGGATGCCACCAGCCAGCTCAAGAACAGCAATGCAGCTGGTAAGGATGGTATTGGAGCCGAACTCAACCTAATGGGCCCGGAGAGGTTGGCCGCCTGTCTGCACTGGCTGATAGTTAGAATCTGGGAAACGGAACAGCTGCCGGAGGCGTGGAAGCAAGGGTTCATAAGCTCCATCTACACGAAGGGCGACAAACTGGAATGTGAAAACGATAGTCACTATCACTATCCTGAATGCCGCGTATAAAGTGCTATCCCAGATTACCGCCTAGGAAGCTGTGTTACGATAGGCGAGGTTACTCTTGAGGTGGTTGATGAGTTTGTCTATCTCAGATCCTTGATAACTGTTCATAACAACATTAGTCGTGAAATTCGTAGACACATCATCAGTGGAAGTCGGTAGGACAGGTAGGACATGTACTACGCACGAAAATACCTGGGTAGGACAATCAAAGCTTTGTCCTACCCACGATTCTACAAAAAAAAAGATCGGCATAAAGATTGGAAAATTACTTTAACTATTCATCATCTTTTTAATATGCATAAAAATCGATCAACTTCGTTAGATAAGATAAGGTATTTGATAGAGTTTCTGAACGATGAAATATTTTTCAAGCATGTTTAGTTTATTCTGAAAACTTTTAAGTTCAGCTGCGCCTCTTTCGATTAAAAAAATACACATATTCACATAATATTCACTGTTTATCCAATTGATATCTGGAATTAAATGAGGACATTAGAAACCTAACTGATAGTAAAGGCAAACTGTTTGGCATACTTTTTATTTTATTAAAAAATTGATTGCGTACAAGAATTGCGTCTTACATTCCTCGAAGAAAAGCTTTAGGAATTGTCATAGTGTTTTAATTAGTATACTTTCAGGATTTCCTACAGAATTTCTCTAAAACGTGATCAAGGAAATCCATTAGAACTCCAAAGCTACTACCTCTAGTAATTTCCTCAGGTATTACTTTTATTTTTTTTCCAAAACTGATTTTCCAATTTCCTTCAGATATTTTTTCACTTATCCTTCGACCGAATTTGCCAGTTGTTACTCTAGGAGATCTCACAAAGATTTTTACAGAATTTCTTTCGAGGAAATTCATTAAGGTTTAGTCCAAAGTGTTTGAAAACAATAGCTCAAGGACTTTTTCAAGAAACCCTGCTAGAATTCCTCCGCCTGTTCATGTAGATTCCTTTGATTGTAGGTTTTTCCAAACTACCATTTTTACTGAGCATTTATCAAAAAGTTTCTCCAAAACTTTCCATGCAAACTTCAAAATATTGTTTAAGTTATTTTCCCAATATTTTCTACATAAATTGCGATAGAGTCCAAAGTTTTTCGAGAAATTTCGTTACAAAATCCTGAGGAATACTATCGCGAGACTCGATTATTTCTTTTCAATTATCTATTAAATCTTTCTCTACTTCCTCAAGAGCCCAGATGTTATTTCAGAGAAACTTGTTCATTAAGGGTGACTTTACCCACTTTCCAACTTACTCCAGTTTGACCAGAGTTTACTCTATGATTTACTTTAAAAATACCAGACGGATTTATTTTCCACAAAAAAAAATCCAAGGCTTTTCCCTGGATATATTCCTGGAAGAAATCCTGAAAAAACTTTAAAGACATAGCTTAGTATGCTGTTTCGCTAAAGAAAGGTAAATAATCCTTTGACTGAATGGGTCAGAAATTTCCTACAGAGAGGCCTATTTGAAATGATTTTTTTCCTAAACCGTGTTCAGCGATCAAAGAAATGTAATTTTCATGTAAATAAATTCAAAACAAATTTTCCACTCATTGAGATAAGTTATTACTTTTCTTGTCATGAGCAAACCAGTCTTTACTTGTGAAAATCCCATAGAATTACTGGAGGAATTTCTTCATAAATCTTATATGGAATCTCTATAGTAATTGCTTAAGGTATCCTTAAAGAAATCCTTAGTTGAAATCCTATATAAATCTTTAAAAACAATATTAAAGGAAGTCCTTAGAAATTTCTGGCGAAATTATTGGTTGAATTTAAGAAGATGTTTTGATAGAGACTGTTCGAAGATGTTCCAAGGAAATCGATAAATAAAATCTTGAAAGAGTTAGGATTTCCGATGGAAAAAAAATCTTGCGGAAGTTAGGAATTCTCAAACAAATTTTGGTGGAACTCAGAAGATTTCTGAAATAATCTTTGAAGATTTTCCATTTCTGGGTTACCCTTGGAAAAATCCATGTTGAAATCTTGAGGTATTTAAAAAAAATCCTGGAGAAATTGCTCAGGAAAATTCATTGGAAGATTCCTTACGAAATTTCCGGAGTAATATCTTAATATTTTAGCAATTACCTGAATAAATAAATTCCTTGAGAAAATTATGCGGAAACACATACAGTAACGCTGCTCTGATACTACAAAGAATCATATCTCCTGGCTTCTATTAGGTTTTGCTTAAAAAAGCTAGTCAGTCTTCTAAGAATTGTGATGATTTTTTTCTGTTGAGCGAGAAAATCACCTGAAAATAATTCTAATGGAAATGATGGAAACAGTACAATTTCCTCAACTCAACTCAAACCCGACCAAAATGTCACTTACACCCTTTGCGTTTGAGCCTCTCAAATATAGTAACTTTCAATTTCCAGTCCAGGGTTTAAAAAATTCTTTGATTCACTGTGCAACAATATTTGCCAACGTTTGTCCTACCCATGGTTGCAGACGTCGACGCGCCTCTGCTAGTTATTAAATAATATTAACACTTTTATCAACCGGTGATTCTCAAAACGCAAAGTCTGTGAGATTGATGTACACGGTCAGATGAAGATTCCTCATCTGATACATGCTTATTCGCCAAAGCGTGGCTGATTCTGTTTGAGCTCAGCGTTATGTCAATCATTTCTTCTCTAGCAGATACTATGAAAGTTGGGCGATTGTCTATGTAAGGCAATTCAAGGTCATCACTGCTTAGGCGGCATCCATTTATTACGTTACGCTAAAATTGACAATTGTTGACCCCCTCCCTCCGCCAGTAACGCTCTTTGTATGAAAAATTTCTAGTTTTTGTATGAGCCACGCTTGAGACGACTCCCCCCTCTCCCTCGAGCGTAACGTAATTTGTGGATGGCGCCTTACGTATTTCATAGGACTGGAGATTCTTCAACTAATATCTGAGCTACCATAAGTGATGTGATGAACATTAGCAAGGCTGCATACAATTATTCTTATCCATTTGAACAACCATAATCGACATTACAGAGCTATCCAGGCTGATTCGGAGAAAAGCTGGCTCAGATAAAAATTTTACCCATTCGATCGTTTACCTCACTCTACTTGCTTGTTGAAATATTTCAAAAAATTGTATATTAAGTGATGAATCATTGAAACAACTGCATTTTTTGTCTCAATAATAGCGATTTTCAGCTTTAGACTGGTTTGTCTCTTAGCTACATGTTGACTGGTATCTTAAAAATGATCATATACCACTTTACTCACGTTTGTACCCAGACAACCAAAATGTACGTATAACGAAATCACCTGGAGGCTTTATATGTGCAAAATTTCACTTATAAGATGTCGCGAAAAGGCCTTCTACGTACAAGAGTGGAGGCGATATGCGTGCATATATTATGTGATGAATAATAACATACAATGCGAGTGTATAAATCTTCTACCGAAAAAACCTGTGATCTTATGCGACTTAACATATGATAACAAATGTTGATTTGACAGCTGCTACGAATTGATTCGACTTACTTTGTACAAGTGTACGGGACGAAACAAAATGTACAAATCAACTCAGAAAAAAGTGTTTTATGCGAGTTTTATGACGAGTTTATCCACGGTGTTTTGCGGGTTTGATGTAATTAGTATGAATAAACGAGTTGTAACGTGAACTTTCATGCGATTTCTGGTTGTCTGGGTACCCTTTACTGAAACAAGACATGTTTTGGCAGTCATCTATCGGTGGTTCTTCTTTGTGCTAGAAGTGAAATTATCATATTTTGCAGATTCAGTACAACGATATGGATATTTTCGCCAATTTAGGAAATGCAACCCTATAAACTACGTCAATAGTTAACCTGCTTTAAAACGAAAGGCCCATATAAATGAAAGCGAAACATTCCCCCATGGATCCCACTAACCTATCTCAAGATATTCTGGATCAGAGCAAACACACTTCCCACAGCGCCGTTCGACGTGTAATGAATTCCGCAGTGATTGCCGGGAACGACGTCCAACCTGCAGCCGAGCTATGACTTTTATGAATTAGAAAAGTGGATTTTACCGTTCCGAAAAGTTGATATCCAGGTTTCGCCTAAGTAATGAAACAAACCGCCATGCATCGCAACTATGCACCTCGTGTTCTCGAAGCCACACACTGCGTTCACGTTCACCCACTAGTACTCACTCGAGCCATGGGATGGTCATCTAATTGCGTACACAGGGTTTCCCGAAGGGAGGGGAGAAAAGTTGAATTTTTGATTTGCGTCTTATTCTGCGCGGCTTCTAATTCTGCGTACTTTCATTAAATCTATAAAAATCTAGTATGATACGGTACCCGAAAACTATATTGGAACGAAATATCTAGGAAGTGCATAAAAATTAAATTCGTTGTTTAAAAAAACTTGCCGAAACAATCAGTTGAGAGGGGTTGTGCTCTTTTCTGCCTTCACCTCATGTGTAGCACCGCAATGTAAATTTTTATCAGCTCAAACATATTGCCGCAGTCGATCGGGATGCTCTGAGCATGAGCACATGCGTATGAATCTTAGCGCATGCTGGTAGGTATAGAGGCACTATGTCCTTCCTTTGAGCGCAGATGACGGTATCTGGGCTCGAAAGTGTGGCAAGGTGATAAATCTTGATCGTCTTCTCCTGAGGGAAACTGTTAAGCGTTTAGATTCGCTTGCTTACCTTTGCGCTTAAGACGATGCGATGTTGATATTGGTATGCGCAGAGGCTTTTGTGGATATCCCGCTAGCGCCCTGGAGCAGAACATGCAAGCCTATCGATTTGATGCTTCGGAACGCTTCAGTGTTGGAAAGTGATAAAGTGTCACTCTTTAAATGACAATTCACTCTCGTTTTACAGTTCCGTTGGCCCAATGGGTGGTGGAGTGGTTTTCCTTGAGTAAAAATAGAGAACAAGTTCCGTTTGCTGCGGGGCGCCCATAGGAGTTAAGTTTAATATTTATGTGTGCTCATATGTTTGGTTTAATTTCATTTAGCAGTACAATCATGAGAAACTGACACCTGGAGGCTTGCGCAATTCATATGTTGTTACTCACTGTTTGAAAAGCTGATCCAGTTTATGTGTAAATTTGCGTTTTTATGTGTAGCAACAGAAATTCAAAGATAAGATAAGGCTGATACAAATTTTATTTCGACTTTCTGTCTGCCACACTTCGAAATTTTTGAAGCAAGTTTGGCATTTTTAGGAGACATTTAAAAAAATATTTCTCAAAATTTGAGGGTTTCAGAAAATTTGTAAACAAATCCTCTGAATATTTTCACTTTATTTGATTCTTCATTTTTCAAAGCTTGGTGGGATAAAGTATTCGATATATTTTTATTCGTACGTCAGAACAGAAGACGGTTATGATTATCTTAGAATTTCGATTGATTGATTTTTCACCCATACTTTTCAAGAATCTTATTATTACAATGCTTTTTCTGACATATTTGTTTAAGAAACAAACACAACAAACAACATGTGATTCTAATCTAAAAATGTAACATACCAACAAATTAAGGTTAAATTCTTATTACGCCCTAATGGTACAATGTGCTATATAGAAATCCCTTAGCATTAGACAAAATCCTTTAAACCAATTCGTCGTTTTAAAAGTCCATAAAGAATATTTCCATCATACTTGGTGCATACCGCGTCATTTAGCTGGGCTTAATTGAGTTCGACGCATAGCAATTATGTCACATTATATTCATTAATGTTTGATAGCTTTAAGGTGAATGCTACTTGCACTGGCTTTCACGCTGTTGGAGTTTAACGTGGCTTGTATGGTATAATTTACGTCAATAATCCGACGTCGCAATCTTTTTCAGTTTCCACTGAATGTGAATAGACACAGGAAACCATTCATCTAGCGAAGTGAATTTTATTCTACATAAAATTAATCTTGCATGATTTTTCTAACAGTGCACTCATCTGCTGTCTAAGTTTTGTACTCTGCTTCCGGTTTCATCGCCGGAGTGCCTCAATAGAACTGAGGCTATCCGAGAAAATGAAGAAGTGGTATGCGGGCATGTTGGAGATCATCCCCAAGGCGAAGTTGATTTCTGCCAGCTCTGCAACATAAACCGTGCATAGTTACTGAAGTTTTCCGAAGGCGGAAGAGTTTTACGGAATGTTCTATACACCATTTTCAAACTAATTATGGTATTCTGATTTAGAAATTACCCCTTAAAGCCCTAATGGGTAAAATATTTTTACCCATTAACGTCCGAGGTATCCCACAATTACACTCAAATCTCGAAAATGTTATCAGTAGTTATGTTCTCATGCATTAAACATAGTTTCAGTAAAACATGTAAATTCTAAGGATTCAAAACAATTCTCAAAATGTGTCGTTGGTATCTGATAACTCCATAGAATGAATTTACCCTTTTATTAAGGCGTAAGGCCATTTGAACTTCCATCGAGGGTCGAGGATCTTTTCGGGTTAGAAATTTTCTCCACTCACTTGGGCATAGAGTATCTTCGTACCGTAATCCGGGGTAACATTGATCAGCGGGGAAACATTGATCATTCTCGTAAAAAGTTCGAATCATCTTTCATTTATAGAATATTTTCAAAGCATGAATAGTGCCTCTCTTTCTTACATTCATAAGCTAATATTAATTGAGGTTTTTGCGAAAATCGCGTTTCTTTTCTGCGTTAATTTGTCAACTTTTTGAATCAATTAATTTTATCACTATGGATGACACTACCGAAGATTCATGTCTCACATGAGTTCTGCAAATGGTATGAGCATAGAAAATGCGGTTGTTGCTAAAAATGACATCGCCGAAAACGATTCCGTTGTCAAATCTTTAATAAGTTTATTCAATTTATTAACATTAACGAACTACTATTAAGAATGCAGAATTTCCTTAGGAAATTGCCTACCTTTAGGCGTATTACGCGGTTCAAAGTGATTTTATTTTTGAAAAAACTCAAAAAGCATATGACTTGTAAGAGTTTGATCTTCATATTCGGCTTTAGGGGCCATGATTTAAGTAAGCAACAACATTTTCAACATTATTTAATGTTGTTTACATGGGTGATCAATGTTACCCCATATCAGCTTAATCAAAAAATCACTTATAACATTTATTTAAACTTACATAAATATTTTCAAAACTGAAATACAGTATACAGTCACGAGCGGTGGGTGCCAGTACTTGTTTTAAAAATATAAAACTTGCCACATTTGCATTTTCAAATGAACAGTTTAAGAAATATCCCAAAAACTGATCAATGTTACCCCGGATTACGGTACCTGCCACACGTGTTTAAGCAAAATTATTTAACTGGCAAAGTATGCTCTCTCTTAAAAACTGTGAAAGTACTCATAAGAACACTTAGCTGATAAGCAGGCTCTGCCCAGTTGTTATGTAACGCCAGGAAAAAGAAGAAGATGTAACGTTTTCGACAGCATGCAGAAAAATAAAATATATTTTTTTTATATTTGTTTGCATTTAATTCAAAATATAATGGAATGATCACATATCCATCCAAACATTTTCGAGGGACGTTTATAATGAAATTGGTATCGAAAAACTAAGTGCATCGTTGTGAATTTTTATTTACTGCAGAAATGGGAAAGTCATGGGATTTCCCAGTTTTTTTTTCAAGTCAAAAAATGTATTTAGGCTGTCTCAAACTTCTGTTTTATTCAAACACTAGCAAACCCGACGTGGCTAGCCACGTTCCAACGAAATCTTAAAGCGAAAAGCTACGTATAATCTTTCAAATCGCATGATACTGATGACCGCAAAATCGCCTAAATTTATGCTCTGGCCATACTTCATATCGAACACGTGCCCTCAGTACTGTTGTAGTGTTTTAATCTGATATAATTATAGCTTTATATGCTGTTGTAGTGCTTCTTCTGTTGTGAAATATTTCAAAAGTTCCAGAAGATTCTATGAATTAGAGAGTAGAAACTTACCAAAAATTCTAGCATATTCATATTCATTGTCATTTTTCAAAATCACAGGTGGTGAAAAGACCATCGACCCAGGGAAATATCTAGTCATTGAACAGGAATGTTTTGGAAAGCTGTTCGAAGGGATCATCGTAATAAGCATAAAATTTTGTTTTAAATATGCATCCATGAGTCGATATCGAGTAATTGAACATTAACTCATGAAGGTTTCACTGTGAAATAATAAAACTCAAATATTTCGTGCACATTCATCTCATTCATGTTTATCTTGCATTTAAATATGTTCAATTTGTTTTTGAACCAGAGTTGGAACTGGAGAAACCCGTTTCACATTTTCAACTCCAACCCGATTCAAGTTCGACCAAATTACAATTTGCTTGAAGTTGATTTGTTCATGTTTTAGTCACAAACCAAACTCCTAAACAGACGACAATGATGAAGGGTTCGAGAATATTCTACGAATTGGAATGAACAAAGTTCCGGGAAACTTCAGAATATTTTGTCAAAGAGCTATTGTAGTGTTCCACAATTTGCAGTTGTAATGTTCTTTTTATTAAAATTGACCGTTGTAGTGCTCTTAAATTACTGTTGTAGTGTTCAACGAAACTTTTCGATGAAACATTTCAAAAGCGTTACTGACAGACAGACAACTGTGGGATTTTATATATATGACATCTGACGGATTTCACGCCAACTCCAGCAGCACCGTTTCACAATTCAATGAAACTTTCTGGATGTCAAAAGTATGTGAAACTAAGATACCGTAAATTCGGGTGAAATTGATCACAGTGTCACACGATTCTATTTCTTCCCAATGGAGCACAAATATCAATGTAACCTACAGTGAATGAACGTTGTTTGTCGTAACTATTGTCGAATTGTGTGTTGTAAAGTTTTTTGCGTTAAATGCTATTTATATCTATGAAAATAATGTGAAATATCAAAATCATGTTCGGTGCAGTATCGACAAACATCCATAAACTTCTTGTTCTAAGCAAGGATTGGAACATGGTATAAACCTGAAAGTTTGTAAGACAACAATTTGCTCATTCGGCTGAAATAATTGAATTTCTTTTCGATATCAGGAAATTCTTTAGGAAATTGCCTACATTTAGGCGTTTTCCGCGTAATTCTTTAAATTTAATTATTCATTATTTCTATGAATATTATATTGTTTAGAATTTGGCAAGCATATTCGGATTCAGGGAAATCTAATTCAGTATGTAGAGTTTTTTTAAGAGGTAACAATAATCGCATTGACAAGTGATCAATTTCACCCCGAAATGGAATCCCCAGATTTTTCATTTTGTATATGATTTTCAACACTTAAAATCACATTTGTTAGAAAATTTCGGTTCATGAGCCTATGAGGCTCACCGTCGTACTTGTTTCTCTGCACATAGTTATTTGGCATTGGCAACATTATAGAAAACAGGAAAGGAAAACCATGAAAATGATCAAATTCACCCGAAATTACGGTACTTTGCATATTTTGTTTTTGACGTTGGATAACGTCATACAGCAACATACTGGGGTACAATTTCGAAAAACGAAAATCGCTCGCGTCACGAAAAGTGGTTAGATTTTTGACTGTTAATAACATAGTAATGCCCGGATAGATTTTCGAGATTCTTGCACCAATCGATTGGAAATCTTTCTACGAATCGACTCCAATAATGAAAACTATTATAAACTAGCTTACCGACGTGGCTAGTCACGTTCCAACAAAATTTTAAAGCGAAAAGCTACGTACAATCTTTCAAGTGTATGATACTGATGACCGCAAAATCGCCTAACTTTATGCTCTGGCTATACTCCATCGAGCACGTGGTCTCAATACTGTTGTAGTGTTTTTAATCTGAAATAACTATAGCCTTATATGCTGTTGTAATGTTTCTTATGTTGTGAATTAGAGAAGAATTCATTGTCATTTTTCATAATCACACTTGTGGTGAAAAGACCATCGACTCAGGGAAATATCGAGCCATAGAACAGGAATGTTTTGGAAAGTTTTGGAAGATGATCCCTTAACATCATAGAAAGCATACAATTTTGTTTTATGTATGCACGTATGAGTCGATATCGAGTCATTGAACATCATGGAGATTTCGCTGTAAATTAATAAAATCGAATACAGTCACCCCACAGTTATGGATAGCACACAGAATATGGATCAAAGGTGGATTAAAACGGGAATATTTCATCAAATAGAGATGTAATTTCTTAAAACACATTTTACCTACGTGAACCATACATCTGTACGCTATCACAATCAATCATAATATGCTTGAGTATATTTCTTTCGTCCGTAGGAAATAAAATATCAACCGTATTTCCAGAAGCGTTGATTCATAACTGTGGGGCATTGAAACCCTTCCCACAGTTATGAATCAAAGATAAGACGATTCGAAAGAAACGCCAAAACGTATGCTTTCACTAACACACCATTCGTTTAGCTCGCAGATAAATTGCTTTTATAGTGTTCTGATCCATAATATGAGTCGATTTGATCCATAATTGGGATCATTCTCTCCCACTGATCCACATCTGTGGGGTGGACATGGTTTGGAATTTTTATTGAAATCGACACTTTTTGGTGATTAACCACGTATTTTGATGTGTATTTTCAAAAAACAATTATATTCTGCAGTGTCAGAAAGGTAATTTTAATTTGTACAACGTCACCATGATTTTTAATCATAGTTTGTTCTGAAAATTGACCCTTAGTTGATCCATAACTGTGGGGTGACTGTATATGGTGCACATTCATCACATTCATGTTTATCTAGCTTTTACATATGTCAAACTCGTTTTTGAACCTGAGTTGGAACTGGAGAAACCCGTTTCACATTTTCAACTCCAATCCGATTCAAGTTCGACCGAATTACAATTTTGCTTGAAGTTGATTTGTTCACGTTTAAGTCACCAACCAAATTCCTATACAGACGACAATGATGAAGGGTTCGAGAATATTCCATGAATTGGTATGAACAAAGTTCCAGAGAACTTCAGAATATTTCTGTCAAAGAGCATTTGTAGTGCTCCACAATTTGCAATTGTAATGTTCTTATATTAAAATTGACCGTTGTTAGTGCTCTTAAATTACTGTTGTAGTGTTCAACGACACTTTTCGATGAACATTTCAAAGCGTTACTGACAGACAGGCAACGCTGGGATTTTATATATATGATGGGTAAATACCGAGGCATGTCTTGTTTTCCATAGAAAAGCACATTTTTCTTGCTGTTATAAGGTTTTTGACGTTTTGAAGTTTACATGTACAGTCACCCCACAGTTATGGATAGCACACAGATATGGATCAGAGTTAGATTTAAACGGGAATATCTCATCAAATAGAGTTTCAATGGGTTACATGCATGCCCTGGTTCGCTACTCGCCACATAGTAACGCACTTGTGCTAGTGTCTATGCGCGAAAAATCGCTAAAAGGTAACGCGAAAAATATTTGTATGGCGAAATGCATCTAACGAATTATTTCTCAAAATTGGGAACTATTTTCGAAAAAATATTTGGTACCGGTTGTGCGTGATGATGATGACTATCACGCCTACCAAATATTTTTTCGATTAAAGCTTTCATTTACGAGATATTTGCAGTTAGATGCCTTCCCCATACAAATGACATTGAGAAAACTTCTGCTGGACAACTGGTGGTCCATGAGCAAAGCAGGTAATCCATTACGCAGATTACATTTTTAGTGAATCATGAATCTGTATAGCATCGCAATCAATTATAATGTGCTTATGCACATTTTTTTCCGTCCGTAGGAAATAAAATGTAGACCGTATTCCCACAAGCGTTGATCCATAACTGTGAGGCATTTAAAACCATTACCACAGTTATAAATTATAGATAAGACGAATCCGAAACAAACGTCAAAACGTAATGCTTTCGCCAACACACACCATTTGTTAACTTCGCAGATAAATTGCTGTTATAGAGTTTGATCCATAATATGAGTCGATTTGATCCATAATAAGAATCGTCCCTCTACCCGCGATCCACATCTGTGGGGTAAACATCGTTTGAAATTTCTAGGTATTTTGAGGTGTATTCTTAATAACAACTAATTCTGCAGTGCGAGAGAGGTAAATTTGTTTTGTTCAGCGTCACCCATGATTTTTAATCATATTTTGTTCTGAAAAATTACCCCTTAGTTGATCTATTACTGTGGGGTGACTGTACCGTAATTTCGGGTGAATTTTTCATGTTTTTTCTTGTCTGTTTTCAATAATGTTGAAAATGCCAAACAACTGAATCAGGACACAAATACGACGGTCAGCCTCTTGGGCTCATGTGCCGAAATTTTCTAACCAAAATTTGTTTTTAGTGCTAAAAATCATCCCTTGAATAACAAATTGGGGGAATCCCATTAGGGTGAAATTGATCTCTTGTCAATGCGATTATTGCTATTTTTTTAAACGACTCTACATAATGAATATGAGCTTCCTGAATCCGATATGCTTGTTAAATTCTTAATAACGCAATATTTAAAGAAATAATGTATAGTTAATTTCAAGGATTGCAAACGGGAAACGCTAAATTTAGGGCAATTTCCTAAGAAAAATCCGTGATATTTAACAAAAAATTCAATTATTTCCAACCGTATGAGCTAATTGGTACGAGTTTAGAAGATGAAATCCCGGGGCTCGGGGATATATTTTAAGCATCTTTACAAACTTCAGGTTGATACCAATGATCAAATCCTTGATTAGAACTAGAAGTTTATGGATGTTTGTCAATACTTTACCTGTACCTACATGATTTTTGAATTTTACATATTTTCATAGAAATAAACATTATTTAACGCAAAAAATCTTTACAACGCGCATTCGACAATATTTACGACAAACGCCGTTGATTCCCTGCAGATTGCATTAATATTGCACCTGTATTATGTATAGCTGGGCTTGTCAGATGATTAATGGTAATATCTGCGCTTGCCGAGATCACTATAATGAATTGTTGGGCATTACTGGTAGATGTAGCAGCACATTTTCCCGATACCACGACGAAGCAGAAGAAGTTCTTTATGGCGTGGAACTTCTTCTAGTATCAAAAGGAGACCATCGCCAATCATCGTGACAGGCAACTTCAACATCGATATGAGCAAACAAAGGAACATGGACTTCGCGGACTTCATGGAGAAGTACCTTAAACCTCAAACTGGCTTCGGAACCCACTAAAGAAACCAATCTTAGTGAATCATTCGTGGACTAACGTTTAACTGGAATATTGTTTTGGAGAGTTTCCGCTCATAGGGCAAACGCTCCCTTAGTGGAGGTAGCTCCAATAGTGGAGGTAGTGTGTTTTGACATGTTTCGCACTAATTTATGGCTAATGTGATATTTTTCTATGATGTACGATGCGAATATAATAAAAAGTTATCGAAAAATATTCATGAAAATTTAACCGTTAACTATTAAAACCAATTATTTTGCTTAAATTTTTTTGCTCCCTTTGCACCTATAGTGGTGCATCGGTACCCATAGTGGAGGGTCCCATAAGAAATCAATGATTGCGCCACTAAAGGAACCATTCTTAAAAACATACCTCCACTAAAGGAACCAGTATTCCCTATTATTGGTGCAAGGCTTTTTACAGGGAAATTTCAAATGAATTGTGATTTTTATACATTTGAATGATAAAAGGATTTGAAATCTATCGACTGATACGTTAATATCATATATTTGATTATATTATCACCGTGGTTTAGCAGTTTTCCCTTAAGTGCACCACTAATGGTACATTTGCCCTACTTCTTCTTCCACGACCAATTTTTCGGTGTTGAAGTGTTTACTGAACCAAGCAAATAATAACACACGTATGTCCATAATCAGTCTTGATAGACACTCCCCATCCCGATGCAAAAAGGAAGCGATTTTTGCCGTTTTTTCTGAGGAAAAAAATTTAAATTTTTAACACAGATCCTCGAAGCATTCGAATGAGAGTGCAAAAAAGAATGCGAGGATTTTTCTTGGTACTCTCTCTCCTTTGAGTGAGCATCGCACCTTTACTCACGCTTCAAAAGATCTGTTGAGCACCCAGTTCGAACAAGGGAAGTCCTCACACGCTAAGCCTGCTCAACGCAGCGCATGTGTTAAAACTACACAGAATGAGGCAAACAATGCAGGACTCTCTGGTTGAGTGAAAAATTTCTGTGTAAGTTGCACTCATGCTTATGTGTAACCGATGTGTTGGCCGTTGGCTGTGCGCGGATCGATGGAAATGGAACTGTCAGTCATCTCCCGCGCGGCAGCAAAGAGTTGGCCGTTGGTAAGATGGGGAGTTTCCAGGGATTTTTTCCAGTGAAAAGCCGGAAGATGGTCGCGAATGAGAAAGTTTTTCCCCCCTCATTCGGTTTGTTTACCACCGTTTGCACAAAACTGTGTACATCCCCCTTTGCACAGAATCTGTGCTGCATGAAGAGAGGCCGATTTTGTGTACTCGGCACTCATTTCTGAGCGGATGAAGTTTAGCGTGAAGGCAGCACACTGCACTAGAGTATGTCACCGAAAGCTTATGATGTTGAGGAGTATTATCAAGCTTGTCCATAATACGTTAAAATTGACATGCAACAAATACTGTGAAAAATGATCAGATTTTTAGCAGTACAAATCTTTCATTAGTTCGTGACGGTCTCAAACCAGGAAATAAAAGAAGCTAACGTTATCCAACGTCAATTTGGCGGTCGTATCTCGAAAACAACCTCTAACTTTTTTTTTCAAAATCGATCTAGACTAACATTTGGAAAGGGTCAAAGTTTTTTACTTATTTTTTATAAACCCGCATAACTCGAAAACGGTAAGACCTACAAAAAAGTGTTGTATGAGGGACTGTCGTGAAATTTCCTGAAGTTTTACAAAAAAAATATTGAAAAAATAAAAAAGCATTTTCTACTTTACAAAAAATATTCAAAACTTTAAAGTTGATTTTAAAAAAGGCCATTTCAGATTTTGATCATCCGTAAGCAAAAAGTTTCGAAATTAAATTCACTAAAAGTCGTCCATACATTGCAAATTGGGCAATTTTAGGGGCTTTTCTAACATGGATTTTTTTTAGGTCCAAAAAGATTTTTTTTAATTTTATTTTTATTTCGCTTTAAATAGTCTAGTATGATCATATTTTCAAGTAATAGATGAGTTTTAATCACAAAATAGATTATATTTGTTTTATTGGGAGTAGTTAAAAGAAATAAAACGGAATTATACAGAGTTTTTTTTTTTAATTGAATACAATTGATCGCACCAAACCGCTTATGAGAAAATCAACTCCGTCTAACAATCCGATGGGTTTTTATGATTGAAAAGATATCACAATAATATTTCATTTCTAATTTGGTCAAAGCCAATCTTAACAGGTGTCTGGAAAGGGTCAATATTATGCTTATTGAAAAAAGTCGTGGTTTGTTTTTATCATGCTTAATTATTTTTATTATTGCTATATATCCTAAAACGTAGTATCTGCACATGAATATTTACATTATTTTTGGGCTTTAATGAATAAATTGAATATTTTTGGTTCATCCTCTGAATTGGTATACCGTTTGGCTGCAATTTGTGTATCACTAATAGGCATAAAATAATGATGTTTTTGGGTACCAGGGACAGTTTCAACCTTATCAAACAATTCCACCAATTCTTCTGACATTTTAACAGATTGTTCATTAGATATATAACAGAAATTTAATTTGGTGATACATGTATCAGTTTGTTTCACTGCCCAGTTGAATAGTTCTCGCGGAGTTGCGATTGTGTTTCCATAGTCTTTTGCAAGACTTGCTCTTTTTGCCATTCGCTTGAGAGTGCCACCAATACCGTCACAGGGTCCTTTGCCGTGGGATGTGGCTTCCAATCCATGTAATTTCTTGAAATTACATAAGCTGGCATTTTTTTTTATTTTTATAATGAGCTGCAGCTCTATCTGACTTAAAAATGCTTTTTGAGAAATTATTTTTTTGATTAACAAAATTTAGCAATTTTGAAATAAATAGCTGAACTGCTACTGTGCCATAGGTCAACACTTCTGATATTATAATAAAACTAACGTTTATCAATTTATTATTTTTTATGGTAAATCTCGAATGGGTGTATCGTTGCTTGGGAATTATGACTATATCCCATAGCGCGTATGTTTTCGATCATTGTTTTTGACAATTTCGTAACTGGCTACGCCTGCACTTAGGATTGTTTACTCTACCCACCATAAGTATGGAATCGTTGCAATACTGAGTATTTAGCACTTTTAAGTTTGGCATCACCCAAAATCCAGTGATAAAGCTTTTATCTGCATAGGTAGAACGACAATTGTAGGTTAAATACCTATCTTTATATACACTCACGCGGTGGTTGTTGAGTAATCAGGTCGTTAACTGACATTTTAGGTAGATAACAATACAGACATATTCATTATTTCTTATTCATCTGGCGTGTAACGCAGGTACGTTTAGTACGTTTTTTTTTCACACAACTAATTCTAGAAGAGAATTTGATGGGGTATGGTTAAGGTTGTTACTTTTCAATGTTTGCAATATTGTTGTGATATCTTTCAAACCATAAAAATCCGTCGGATTGTTAGACGGAGTTGATTGTCTCATAGGCAGAGGCGAAGTCCATTGATTGCCTTCATTAAAAAAAACATAATCACTGTATAATTCCGTTTTTTAACTGTTCTCAATAAAAATACAATCTATTTTCTGATTCAAACTCATTTATCACTTGAAAACACGATCATATTTGACGGTTTAGGACAAAATCTTTGGAAAAAAATTTCCAGGATTGGACTTGAAAAATTTGTTGTTAGAAAAACTTTTTTCCCTTAAATATGCCCAATTTGCAATGTATGGACGACTTTTAGTAAACTTAGGGGCCTATTTTGTAAATCGAGCAGATTCATGTGACTCGTCTGTATTCATTGTCGATCAAAGCAAGCATGCATATTTCAGATGTCACCCGTCGACTCCCATAGTAATCCAGTCACATAGAGTGACAACTGTCGAAAAACTCGAGTGACAGAGCTGAGTCGAGCGAATTTTTCGGTCGACAGTGACTCCAGTCGAGTCATTTTGATCGACTCAACTTATAAAATAGACCCCTTAATTTCGAAACTTTCGATCAAAATCTGAAATTTCCGTTTTTTTTTAAATCGACTTTAATGTTTTGCACCATTTTTTTTCAGTGTAGAAAATGTATTTTTATTTTTTCAATATTTTTTCTTAAACTTGAATAAATTTCACGACAGTCCCCCATACAACACTTTTTTGTAAGTCTTACCGTTTTCGAGTTATACGGGTTTAAAAAAAATAAAAAAAACTTTGACCCTTTCCAAATGTTAGTCTAGATTTTGAAAAAAAAGCATGCGAAGTCAATGAGAATATATACTAAGGTGTGGAAGAAGAAGCAATGGCTACGTATTAGTAAAGAGAAAAAACGTAAACAAAAATAACTACGTCACTAATTTACCCGGCCTCTTATGGGAGCTCGCTCGCTTGTAGTTGTGAAGCATTTTGCATCGTACACGGATGTCACGCACACTAAATGTCGTCTTCCTCACCTCGGTATATATTCTCATTGATGCGAAGTATCTTAAGAATCTGTGTGTGTGTATACAATCCACCTCCCACTGACCGGCAGTGCTTTTATGGAAGAAAATTGTATGCATGTATTTATTGATAGCCTTCGATATCTTTATATCTGCAGACAATTTTAGCCCGGGAGATCAAAGGTGATAGCTCTACTGAAATTCCAACGACCCATTTCAAGAATGGCAGTAAATACACACACACATTCTGAGGTCATTTTCATTTACAGTAAGCCCCGTACAAAAACACCCAGATATCAAATAGATATATGAAATGTTTTTACACTTTCCGAATCGAATATTAAATTTTAGACTCTGGCACGTATTCAGTTACAAGTGGTAAGTGGTAGGTGATAAAATAATAATAAAGAACGATTTTACCTGGATGTAATGCTGTTTTATTCCGTCGCCACACTGAGCTTACTGCAAAATACTATACACTTTTTCACTGCACGACGCGCATAACATGATCGCTTTACCCGCCTCCGCAGGAGCAAGCGTCACGGTCAAAGGATCACACAAAACTCGCGAAGTATCTTAAGAATCTATGACAAAACGTCGAAAGACAAAAGGTCGAAAGGACAAAAGGTCGAAAGACAAAAGGTCGAAAGGACAAAATGTCGAAGAACAAAGAAGGAAAAATTTCCCACCATGCGAATCGTGTTCGACCTTTTGTCCTTTCGTCCTTTTGTCTTTCGACCTTTTGTCCATAAACCGTTTCACATAGTCTTCACACCCAGAAAATTTTATTGAATTCTAAAGGGGTGCTGCCAATCCCTATGTCGAGTTGGCGTGAAATCCGTCTACTATCAAAACGTCAGAGGGTTGCGCACCAAACTTGTTCAGCTCCGACTGCTGATAAACAGGTGCGACGACGACGTGCTTGTTTTTACCGAGACGTAGTTGCGTGATGATATTGAAAGTGCTGAAATCTCATCTGAATATACGCTTTTTCAATGCGACCGTAGTCCATCAACAAGTCAATATTCGCGCGGTGATGGCGTACTAATTGCTGTGAAAAATCTCCTTCACTGTGAAGTGATTCCATCGTCCATCGCAGTGAAGAATCAAAACAGACAGCACTCTGTGTGAAATCGCAATTTCGATCACTCTACATTGTTGCTATGTATCTCCAAATACAAATTCCGATCTATAGTTTGCTCATGCAAATTCAGTGCAATCTATCGTGAATCGTTATCAACTCTATGTTCAACAAACCGTGGTGGTCCTCTGAACTACGTCATTTTCGAAACGTACTCCGTAAGGAACTTCACCGTTTCTTTCTCACCAAACCTGAAAACCAAAGAATCAACCTACGTGAAGTGAAACCATCCTACAAAACAGTTCTGCTATCGAATTATGGAGCATACTTAACCAAGGTTCAGGACAATGTTAAGAAAAATCCATCTCGTTTCTGGTATTTCGTCAAAAAACAAAAATCATCTGCTCGCGTTACAACGTAACATACCACGATCTTAATGCAAGCTCAAACGTGGAGGCCGCCAATCTTTTCGCCTTGTGTTTCGAAAGTGTGTTCAGTAATCTCCTGAAGAAGTATTGAAAGCCATCGAAGATCTTGACATCAAAAAAGGGCCTGGGACAGACCTGTGCTCTTGAAAAAACTCTGCGGAACTATCGATTCCGTTCCAATGTTTTGGAAAACCGCATCTGTTGTGCCAATCCATAAGTCTGGCAACATGAGTCGCGTTGAAAATTATCGTGGTGTCTCTGTTTAGTGCTGTACTCCGCTTCATCCTGGCAAGTAATGAGCATGTCGTCCACGTAAAGTAATACGAATGACAAACGACCATGCTTCGTCCGCACGAAAAGACATGGATCTTCTTCCCACTCGGGTAAGCTTCATAGCACCATTTCCACCTGCAGATTTCGGTCCAATACCTGGCCTGCCAACGACAGCCGCTCGCAGAGTTCTTCTATCCCGAATACGTGCCGCTCGATGTCCTCGCCATCAGTATACCGTTTGTCGCAGATTTGCTTCAGTAACGAGACTTTTGATGTCAGCGTGGCCTTTTCGTAGTGGCCCGTAGCGCGTCCCAAGTCTGCTTCGCCGTGGTTGAGGTCTTGATCATATTCAATTGGCTGTCTTCCCGAAGTAGTCCAATCGTGGCACGCGCCTTCTGGTCACCGGTGTTACAGGCTTCAACTACTGCATCGCCCGATCCGGAAGCCCCGGAACTTTCCGTCGGACTTGTTCCTATCACGTACCGCCACAGATCGTCCCGAACCAAGAGGAATTCGATCTTCCAGGTTCCGTAATTGCTTCCGTTAAGCTTGGAAATTCCAATTCGCTTTCCAGCAAGCTCCCGCTCATTCAGCATCACGTAAGGTGTGCCCAAGGCAGCGTTCTTGGACCATTACTGTTTAACATTTTCGTAAACGATCTGTGCTATCTTACTTTTCTCGTTCAAGCTGTCAAAATTTTGTCCGAGTCATCGTTCGTTCCACGATTACGTGGGTATTGCAAGAGGATATTAATGTAATGTTAACCTGACTGTACCAATAACAGTAATGCGTGTGAAATGCAAAACAATGCAAGGTTATATCCTTCACCCGTTCAAACTCCCTATCAACCATCAATACCGCATGAACACCGATATACTGCAGCGAGTAACATTATATGTGACTTGGGTGTTACCGTTGTCGAGAAACCAACGTTCAAGAAACATGTGAAGACGACGTCAGTGTTGATAGACTCACACTCAAAATATCAATCAATACGCTCTCCCGTGAGAGCAAACTCATTAAAGATTGCTTCGCAAATCTCACCGCTTGAGATTTGACGCAAATCAACTCAATCAACTCAATCCGTAAAGAATGATTACATCGCAAACCCCCGGCAAAAACCCTTGAAACCCGAAAGTTGTTGTATGTTAGAAAGGATTAACATAATTTTACCAGACTGACAAGAAATTATTGCCGTGTGTGAGTAAACTGTGGAAATCAAGACAATGAGTTAAAAAGATTGAGCCAAACTCATCCAAAAATCCTCTTTTCTTG
>NW_018735435.1:0-27347 GCF_002204515.2 Aedes aegypti
AAAGCAGTTGACCAATCAGTTGCACAGTGATCAGAAAAAAATAATGGGGAAATCTCAGCACTCACCTATTGAAAGGGCCAAACTGTTCCAGATTCAATGTGAAATGTCAACCAAAAAAAAACATACAAGAAAAATTAAACGATCTCCAGGTTCATTCATTGCATTTTTGCTTTGAAACGCCTCCATTTATGATGATGGAAGATTCCAAATAATATGCTCTTTTCAATTGTAGTCCTGCAGAATTGATCACTGTCAAGCACACGGCAGATTCGTTGCTATCATGAAGGATAACGATGGGTGTTTTTTTTCTACAAAAGATGCACTGTTCTTAACTAGAAGCAAACCTTTCAACCAATGGATAATTTATTTTTTTGTCTTTCGTGCTCGAGACGTGACCAAAAATGTTTGTTTCCATCCAATTAGAAAAATCGGTCATGTTATATGTTTGTCATTTGCTAGCAAACAATAAATTATTATACAGTTCTATTGCATTGAATCATCATTATTAGATTGGATTTGAACTTGGACTTGGACTTGGACTTGGACTTGGACTTGGACTTGGACTTGGACTTTGGCTTTTTTCAACATCAAAAGAATTTCAAAAAACAATCTAAGGATTGAAAAGATTTCATTGAAAATCAAATTATTTTGAAAAAAAAAACAAAAAAGAATGATAGGAATTAAAAATAGAAAAAGTATGTAGAGTTTTGCAAAGAAATTTAAAAAATTTGAAAGAAAATCCAAAGAATTTTGAAAAAAAAATTGATAGAATTCAATTTTTTTTTAATTTCGAAGAGTTTGCAAAAATTTTAAAAAAATTTGAAAGAAAGTCAAAGAATGTTGAAATAAATTAAAGGAATTCTGACAGAAATTCAAGAAATTTTGTAAAAAAAATTAAGCTTGGAGGAAATAAAAAAAATTTACTTCGAAAGAAATTCAAAGAATTTTGAAAGAGATACAAAGAATCGAAAAAAAAAATCATATTAATTTAAAAGGATTTCGAAGAATATGGAAAGAAAATCAAAGAATTTTTAAAACAAACTTCGAAAAAAATCAAAGAAGTTCAAAAAATTTACAAAACAAAACTAATTTGAAAGGATTTTAAAGAATTTTGAAAAAATTCAAAGAATTTGGATAGAACTTCAAATAACTTTGAATGAATTTTGAAAGAAATTGACAGATTTTTTAAAGAAATTGATAGAATTCTGAAAGACATCGGAAGAATTTTGAAAAATTTTGAAAGAGATTCAAAGAATTTTGAAAAAAAAATTATATAAATTATTTCTTTCTTTGTTAAATATTTAAGCTTTGAGGAAATGGAAAAACAAACTTCGATAGAATTTATAAGAGTTTGTAAAGAAATAAAAAAAAAAAAATAATTTGAACGGATTTCAATTAATTTTGAAAAAAATATCGAAGAATTTTTAAAGAAATTCAAAGAATTTGGGGAGAATTTCAAATAATGTTGAAAGGAATTCAAAAAAAAATGATAGAAATTTAAATAATTTTGTAAAAATTTAAGCTTGAAGGAATTTCCAAACTAAGAAAAAAATTCAAAGAATTTTGAAGGAAATTCAAAAAATTTAGGAAGGAATTCAAAAGAATTTTGATAGACATTCAAATCATTTTGAAAAAAAATTAGAAACTTCGAAGAAATTCAAAAAAAAAATCAAAATAATTTTGAAAAATGTTCAAACAATTTTAAAAGGAACTCTAAGATATTTGAAAGAAATTTAAAGAACTTTGAAAGGAATTCAAAAAATATTGTTAAAAATTCAAGGTGTTTTGAAGGAAATTCAAAAATTAAAAATAAATCAAATAAATTCCAAAGGATTATAAAGAATTTTGAAAGAAAATGAAAGAAATTTAAAGAGTTTGAAGAGAATTTCAAATAATTTTTAAAGAAATTCGAATTGGATTTATCTACTTGTCTTCTTGTCTTCTTGTCTTCTTGTCTTCTTGTCTTCTTGTCTTCTTGTCTTCTTGTCTTCTTGTCTTCTTGTCTTCTTGTCTTCTTGTCTTCTTGTCTTCTTGTCTTCTTGTCTTCTTGTCTTCTTGTCTTCTTGTCTTCTTGTCTTCTTGTCTTCTTGTCTTCTTGTCTTCTTGTCTTCTTGTCTTCTTGTCTTCTTGTCTTCTTGTCTTCTTGTCTTCTTGTCTTCTTGTCTTCTTGTCTTCTTGTCTTCTTGTCTTCTTGTCTTCTTGTCTCTTGTCTTCTTGTCTTCTTGTCTTCTTGTCTTCTTGTCTTCTTGTCTTCTTGTCTTCTTGTCTTCTTGTCTTCTTGTCTTCTTGTCTTCTTGTCTTCTTGTCTTCTTGTCTTCTTGTCTTCTTGTCTTCTTGTCTTCTTGTCTTCTTGTCTTCTTGTCTTCTTGTCTTCTTGTCTTCTTGTCTTCTTGTCTTCTTGTCTTCTTGTCTTCTTGTCTTCTTGTCTTCTTGTCTTCTTGTCTTCTTGTCTTCTTGTCTTCTTGTCTTCTTGTCTTCTTGTCTTCTTGTCTTCTTGTCTTGTCTTCTTGTCTTCTTGTCTTCTGTCTTCTTGTCTTCTTGTCTTCTTGTCTTCTTGTCTTCTTGTCTTCTTGTCTTCTTGTCTTCTTGTCTTCTTGTCTTCTTGTCTTTCTTGTCTTCTTGTCTTCTTGTCTTCTTGTCTTCTTGTCTTCTTGTCTTCTTGTCTTCTTGTCTTCTTGTCTTCTTGTCTTCTTGTCTTCTTGTCTTCTTGTCTTCTTGTCTTCTTGTCTTCTTGTCTTCTTGTCTTCTTGTCTTCTTGTCTTCTTGTCTTCTTGTCTTCTTGTCTTCTTGTCTTCTTGTCTTCTTGTCTTCTTGTCTTCTTGTCTTCTTGTCTTCTTATCTTTTTGTCTTCTTGTCTTTTTATCTTAAAAACTTCTATCTAAACTGTCATTTCCTAACTGTAGCCCAATTATAGCAAACAGCCGCCTTGATGCAATGAATTGTGCTTATGCAAATCAGATGTGAATAGTTGTGACATCACAATGTTGAACACTGTTCCTTCCGACAACTCATTTCTGCTCCAGATAGCATCCAGAACCGGGAACGTGAATTTCATACAATGAATTAAAAGTTGATCGCATCGCTAGCCAAACTAGAGCACATTGCGTATAACAAAAAATACGAGGCAACCGGCGTGGAGCATCCTTGAAATTGTGACTGTTAAACGTACACATTTGGACTTCCAGTGTCGAACGCTGTAGCTTGAAGTTTGTTTAAATCCAGATTATTTGTAGGGCAGGCTTTTCGCAGCAAAACTCAAATTTATGTTCGTTTGAGCAACGGCTTCCATAGCAAACAGCAAATTTGTTCACATACGCGCACTTCACCCACTCGGTTGCCGAACGAATGGGTGAAACTCAAACGGCAAATAGCTACAAAAGCGCATTTGAAGTCAGCACCCCGCATTCGAAGCTTTCCGCAGGGCACCCGGTTGTGACACTTTTTTAGTGCCATGTCGTCACTTTTTGTGTCAGATTTTTTGTTTGGACGAGTTTTGAATCTGCTCTGTGGAAGGGGGATTTTAGCAAGCCAAATTATTTTACTAGAATGATCGTGCTTTACTTAAAGCACATACAGATGTTGAAACGACAGGAAGTTCAACTTCTTTTAAAAACACATTGTTCAACATTTTGTTTATACCTCTGTTCATTTCTTGTTCAATTTTTCTGTACTTTTCTCTGTTCATTCCTTTTTGTTAATTGATTTGTCAGTTTGTCAGTCTTTTTGTCTGTCCATTTCTTTGTTCATTTTTTTTTCCTTTTTTCTCTGTTTATTCCACTAATTTTTCCTTCGACTATTCCTGTGTTCATTCCTCTGTTCATTTCTCTGTCCATTATATTGTCCGCATCAAAGTCAATATCTTCACGTATTCCTTTGTCCATTTCACTATCCAAGATTCTATTAATGTCTATATTCATTTCTCTGGTAATTTATCTATCCGTTTCTCTGTCCACTTCATTAGAGATTTATTCGTCTTTTACTTACCGTTTTAGTGATTTTTTGTCTATTCCAATTTCCGTTTCTTTTGGTTCATCTAGTTATGTCTCTGTCAAGTTCTCTATCCAATTTTCTGTCTATTGTCATGTCCATTTCTCTGTTTATTTCTCTGTATATTCTTCGTTCCTTTGACGTCCCATTCCCCTGTCCTTTTCTCTGGCCACTTCTCTGTCCGCTTTTGTGTCCACTTTTCCGCCCACATCTCTATCTCTTTTGTCTTTCATTTATATTTCTTTGTCCATATCTTTGTATTTCCTTTTTACTATCCATGTCAGTGTTCATTTCACTGTCCATTCCACTTAATACTCCTCTGTCCATTTATCTGTGAATTTCTGTATCCATTTCTTTTCATTTGTTTTTGTCTTTTTTTCTGTTCATTTATCTATTCACTGCTCTATCCATTTCTCTGTCCACTTCTCAGACCATTTCTTCGTGTAGTTTTTGTCCATTTATCTGCGCACATTCTGTTCATGTCTCTGTCAATTTCTCTGTCCACTTCAATACAGATTTCTTTGTAAATTTCTGTATCTGTACATTTATCTGGTTTTTTTTTCTGTCCACATGTCAGTCTATTTCTTATTAATTTTTCTGTCCATATCTCCATTTATCTGTCAATGTAGATTTATTTGTCCATTTTTTAATTATTTATGTCATTTTTGATATTCCGTTTTCCGTTTTGTTTTCTCTGCCAATTTTTGTCTCTGTCCATTTTTCTGTTCTCTTTTTTTATCTATTTCCATGATCATTTATCTGTATATTCTTCTTTCTTTATCACATTTCTCCTGTCCACTCTCAGTTTATGTCTTTGTGTATTTTTTATCCGTTTCTCGGTTAATATCTTTGTTCTCATTTTTCTTTAAATTTTTTTGTCCACTTTAATATACATTTTTTGACCATTTTTCAATTTTTTATGGGATTTTTCCTAGTCGCATTTCCGTTTCGTTTGCTCAGTCCATTCTCTCTCCCATTTTTTTTGTCTATTTTCATGTTCATTTCTCTGTTATTATCTCTGTTTAGTCTTTTTGTTTCCTTTTTGCGTTTAATTTCTTTGCCCATTTTTCTCTCCTTTTCTCTGGCCACTTCAGTGTTTCCTTGAATGTATATGTCTCCGATCACATCTCTATCTATTTCACTGTTCATTTTTTTTTCTCTTGGTCAATTTTTTTTGTCTATTTGTCTGTGAATTTATCTGGCCATTTCTCTGGCCATTTCTCTGTCCACTCCACTGACTACTCCTCTGTCCATTTCTTTTTCAATGTTTTTGTCTATTTCTCTGTCCATTAATATGTTGATTTCTTTGTCTATTCCTCTGTTAATTGCTCTATCCACATCTCAGTCCATTTTTCTGTGTATTTCTTTATCTTTTTCTCGGTCTATATCTTTGTTCATGTCTATACCATTTATCTGTCCAATTCAATATAGATTTCTTCTTCCACTTTTATTTATTCATTTTTCGTTGTTTTTTTTTTTTAATCCAATTTCCGTTTCATTTGCTATGTCCATTCGTGTCTCTAAAAACATCTCTGTTCATTAGGGTGCCGCATATTTTTAGAAAGTTCACAAAACCAAAAATTCATGTGCTCTTCTGAGTTGTTTGAGTTCAATTACATAAAAAGGGAAACCTCAGATTTTGAGCCAAAAATATTTAAATTTGGAGATGGCGCAAGCGACTTAAAGGTGAATTTTCTTATCATCTTAGCATCATTTTGAATTTATCAAATTTGTATTAAATCAAATCTAATCTTAGTTGAAAGTAATTTTCTTCAAATTTTTTCCTTATTTTCACAAGAAAATCATTTTTGTTTGACCCTAACTTCATAAATACGCATCTGATTATTAAAAATTTAAAAATATTTTTTATTACAAAATTAATGAAAAATTATTTTTATGACATTTCAGAAGTTTTATCAAATGAGAAAATCCAGTTTCGGCTCAAGTATTCACGTTTAACTGACAAAATTTTGAAAAGTATTGTATTTTCCATTTAAAATCCATGCTTATGGTCAATTTAAGTAAAATAAGTTTAAGTTAAATCATCTTCAAAATAATTTGTTGTAACCATAGTTTGACGACTTCTAAGTTTACTCCAAAAGCATGTAAAAACATTTGGAATCGGTTAAGTATTCATGAAGTTATGATCCAACAAAGATATTTTTTAAGAAAATATTAAGACAAATTTGAAGAAAATTACTCTTCACTAAGACTAGTTTGATCTAAAACAAATTCAATGTTCTACAATCCTTTCTTAAATTTGATTTGATTTTGAAGAGAATGATGTTAAAAGCTTCAAAATTGGTTACAAAATAACAAAGTTATGAAGACTTCACTGAACATCAAATTTCATAACTTGAAAATTCACCTATAATGCGTTTGCGCCACCTCTAAATCTTAATATTGTCGGCTCAAAATTTGAGGTTTCTGTTTTTATGTGGTTTGACTTCAAAAGAGCACACGAGTTTTTGATTTTGAGAACTTTTGGAAAATAAGTTGCACCCTACTGTCCATTTAACTGTCTATTTTTCTGTCCATTTTCATTTTCATTTCTCTATCTCTTTCTCAGTTTATTCCAAGGCGCGTTTAATTCTGTGTCCTATTATGCTCACTTTGTGGAGAAAACCAGACAGGGTAGGTGAGGAAGGGCTGGCCGTTTTGTTTACAAACATCTGAGACAGGTAGTCGAGAGATTGACTGGAGAAACAGTGTTGTCAAGAATTATTCCAATCTGGTCGCCCCTGCTCCTTGTGTGCTCTACTCCATTCTTTCTTTTTTGACAATTTCGTCCGCATTGATGGCAGCACAGCTAGTTTCAGTTTCAGCATCATCCAGGCAAGGCAGTAATGTTTGTAAACAAAACGGCCAGCAAGTTAAAGATGGCCTCCAAGCCGCTTTCGCCAAGTGATTACACCTTACTCTGGCTACAGAGTAAAATGTACACACCTTGGTTTATTCTTCATTCCTTTTCACTGTGTATTTTTTGTCCTTTTCACTGGCCACTACTCTGTCCCCTTATCAGTGCACTTTTCTGTCCACATTTCTATCTCACTTTTTTATGAAATGAAAGCTTAAGATTTCAACTTTTCAGAAAAAATATAAAATTCAAAAAACAAAAATTTTACATGAAAAAATATAGAAAAATTTATTTATATTTGGAAATTTTTGAATTTTTTTCTGTAAAATTTTGTTTTTGGCTGTTCAAAAGTTTTTATTGTAAAAAAATCTAATGCACTGAGACCTGCAGTGTGTGCGGATGAAAAATGACTGATTTTTTTATTTTCAAAAAAAAAAAAATATCCCAAAAACCTATTTAGACAGTAAACGTAAAACTTTCAAGAAAAAATTAGAACAGCAATTTCTACTTCTGTCCCGAGGCCTTTAAAACACGAATAATCGATTTTTTTAAGTTAAAAAAAACTTTGAAATTTTAAATATTCTTTAGGTTGCATTTCATCTAAGAAAATTGCAAGTTTGTCAAGCGGTTCAAAAGTTAAAGTTTTTTAATAAATAAAATATTTGCAAAATTGCCATTTTTCTGGTCACCCTATTTTGGAAATGGTCATTTTAATCGAAAATTTCCAAAAACAAGTGTATCCTTATTTTGGATAAGGAACAAATTAGCAAATTTTTACGAAATTCGGTGACCCACTAGATCGGTTTTTACGGAATGGCTGCATATTAATTTATTTTTCTTTGTTAATCTCTGTGTTCATTTCCATGCCCGTCTCTTTAATTGTGAGCCATTTTTTATTCTTATTTCCATTTTATTTTTCTTTATCGATTCTCATTCCTTTTCTTCTTAAAATTAAATTCCACTTCTTTTTTTGTTTCTTCCGTTTTGCTTTCCATTTCCTTTTCAATTTGTTAAGACATGTCACATGTGTACATAAAATCTTTATGATTGTGTTCAATGGAATCAAACACTTGGATTCAATATTCCATTACTGTCCTGACAGTAGCTAGTCAAGTTATGGTTGATCAAACGTTTCAAAGATAAAGGGCATTTTGTGAACAAGAGTGATTGATACTGCAAATCCTCAGTAGATGTGAACTAATTAGACTGAAATCTAACTGCCTTAGCGCCAATCCAGAGTAGGCATCAACGCTGTTAAGGGACATTGTTTCTAGATGGACACGTCCTGGCTGTCGTTCACGCGCTCTGATCGAATTGAAAGCCGTAATTTATTCGACTAATTAATTATATTGAAACGGTGAACGGGATGAGCGACGTCGTGCTTTGAATTTTAGATGGTCTTGTTGAACAAGAGCACTGAAAATGCAAAGACGTATTCCGAAATTCAACCTTAAGTCTGTTCTTCTCTATTATATAATTATTAACTGAAAAGGCAGAAGCAGGAAAATTAGACCTAGCCCCTATCTTATCATGCATTACACTTTTACTTGGACTTATACCTTAATTGAAAATGGAGTTAAAGGACAACGAAATCTGGGTTGGATCAACTAAATTTTAAGTAGGAATCTAGTGAGATGAGATTAATAAGCCGTCGTTTTCCATTCGAATGTTTATTTCTTCAAAAACCGTCCACCTGAGTAACAGTTATGATTCCATTTAAATCCAATCACTTCGGACCATCATCATTCAATCCGAACAAAACAATTAAACAAGCCATGGCACCCCCCACGGGCCGGACTAGCTGCTCATTAGCAGGAATCGAGCTCGAATTTGCATTCCAATCCTATCAGCCAACCAAAACCGTTTTGCGTTGCCGCAGGGCCACGCGTTGTCCTCTTTGAGTTTAATTAGATGCTATTTTGCCGATCGGAATCCCGGCGTCGCACAGTGGGAGATTTCGTTATTTCAGCGTTTTTGTCCATTTCTCATTCATTTTCTAAGTAAATTTCTCTATCTATATCCCTGTATATTTCTTTATAATTTCCTGGACATTTTTTATTCATCAATTTGTCCGCTTCCCTGTTCATATCACTGACTTTTTTGTTATTCCTCTGTTCATTCATTTGTTCCTTTCTTTGTCAATTTCTCCATCCATTTCTGTGTCCATTTTTTCATTTATTACTCTACCCTTTTTTCGTTTCTCAGACTTTTTCTATCAATTTCTCTGTCCATTTTTATCTTTATCTCTTTTGATAGATAAGTCCATTTCTCTACAATTACGCTGCCCATTTCCCTTTCTATATTTATGTCTATTTCTCTGTTCATTTTTTTGTCTATTTCTTTATCCATTGATCTGTTCATTCCTGCGTCAATTCATCTGTCCATTAATAATAATATGTACGGTTCAATCTCCATTTTACTGTCTACTATTCTGTCTATTCTTATGTTTATTTGCTGATCATCTCATTAAACTTTCTGGAAACATCATATCGCTTGAAAGCATCATTAAGGCGCTATACATAAATGTCGAAATCTCCCACTGTGCATCGCCACACTGACTGCGTTTGTTGATGCAGAATTGTCCTTTCCGTGTGCGGATTTCGATTCTACGAAAGGGCCACCACCGACTTTGTTTAATGTCCTATTCAATTACAGCTAGCGCGGTGCCCAAGGCCACCCAGAAGCTCCCTCCATAAACAACAAGCTGATGTAATTGTACTGATGATAAGCGGGGACAGAGTTGGGGAAGTATGTATATCAATTACGACCCCATGCGGTGGCAGGCAGGGAAACCGATTGCTATTACATTTTATTTGATCGCTCACCAATCGAATTGACCTCATTATTGCTGCGAGTCTAGTGTACAGAGAGGATACTCGGATACCCTTTTGATGAGGGCACACTGCAACCTGCACTCCACTGTGGAACCGATGAAGTGGAAGAGGACTGCTGTAGGCTGTTCGTGGTTGTAGCACAGCTTTGGGCTTTATTTGTAAGCTCATGCAGCTGTGTCTATTTTCACATGGAAATGGCTAGATTTCAATGTAATCACGCTTTACGTGGGCAATAAGCATTAATAGACTGGTAAGTTGAAAAGCCCAATAAGAACAATGAAAAAAAATGAGATCTAATTTAATATTTAACAATGTACCATTAAATTCCACTAGCGTTGTATTCTTTGACAGATAAACGTATTTCTATCTCAACTGTTTGTCCGTTTTCAGTGTCGTGTACTAGACTCGACTTGAAGAAATTCATCGTATTCACATATAACGAGCATGGAATCATGACCATAGATGACAATTCGTCGTTGCTACTCCGTGATTGATCAGAACAGTCGAAGATGTACAGAGATTTAATAAATGGGGCTTAGGACTAGCTTTCCATTCTCAGTATGCACGAATCGAGAACTCAAAATTTAAAAGTCAATAACGGCGCCGGCCACTTCCTTCAGGTCATCGGGGAAGGGAAGGAATGTTAGTTAGACAACCATTGTTACTAGAGACCGAGTTTACCTCTGCACAGTTATCATGGAATGAATATTGGGTTCATTTTCAAGGTAAAGAAACATTTCGCAAAATATTTATATTCGCCGTCGAAACATTATGACCCTCTGTAAAGACGTATTCCACTACTATTGAATCTACTATCGAGAGACTATTTTTAACCAACGTTCACAACTTGACAACTGATTTTGTAAACGCCAGCCTTGTTCGGTGTGGTAGAGCCTTTAGTTTTTAGTTGATTGTATCTGCTGGAGAACGCCAAATTGATTCCGAAAATACGTTGCTTTGGGAGGAGCCGATTGGTGATGTGTCTGTCGTATGGCATTAAGACTCTCTTCATGGGTTCAGTGATAGGGATAAGTGTTGTGAAAGAACTCCAAATATGCTATCTTTCCTTTTCGTCGATGATGGCTTTCATCGTTCTTTCCTTCCTTTCCTTTCCTATCCGTTGATCCTTGCCATCTCGAAAATGTATTCCAGTTCCTTAGTCTTTTCGTCTTCGCTGAGGGGTAGAGTCTACATCCTGTGGACCATGTATTGGTACAAAGGTCTCCATAGTGAGCACAGTATTTTCAACTCGGATCTCCATAGTTGATCTTCACAGGGCTCTATAAAAGTCTCTGATGGGTATCAATAGTTCAAAGAGCTCTCAACAACAATTGACATAGAGTTATTCAAAGAAATATCTGTGTTGATTACCGAAAGTTTTGTGCAGGGGACCTACGTTGTTATGACAATTAAAACAAAGATTTTCACACCGCTTCAGGTGTATCTATAAAAGTCTGTAAAGAGGTGTTTCCGGTGGTCCCTACAGAAGACACCGAGAATTTAACAAAACTTCCTTCAGATAACCACAGAGTTCTCAACGATAAAGTCTGCAACAACATTGTAGAAGCACTGGACTTTCAACAGCGATCTTTGCAGAGGCCTCCACAAATGTTTCTACATATCTCACTATAAATGTCTTTGCAAAAGAAGTTTTAAAGTTAAATAGAGTTCATTTTGGATACTTAACTTAGTGGAATAGAATAGTAGAATTTACAAACTATCTTTGTAACTTTAGAACAGCCACAAGAAAAAATTATGTCATTATTTCTAAGTTACTAGGCCAAATTTCAAAAGTCGTCCATCAAAATTAAAGATTGGGGTTACAATGAAATCTCCACAAGAATCTACACCACCGCCACCAACTCCACCCCCGCCCCTTAATGACCACTTGGTTTATGGACGATCCCTATAATGGTCTCGATATGAGCACCATAGGGAATCTACGAAGGTCTTCACCACGAGCATACCACCACAGTGATCGTTACAGGAGACTGCAGCATTCACACATGCCACAATGGTTGTCTCTTCAGATGTCTCAACAGAAGTTTTTCTTAAACTCTTCATGAAAGCCACAATGAAAACCGGAAGCTTCCCTTTAGAGGGAAATAGAGGTTTCCACAGATGAGGTTCGTACAGACGAAAGTAAAAGTCTTCACCAAACAATCCACAAAAGATCACGGAGTATTCATCGAAATTTCCACAGATGTTATTGCAAAAATGTCTATAGAAATCCCCACAGGAATCTTAAAAAACGACTTTAAAGAAGCCTTCATAGAAGTATGAACAAGTTGCAATGCTGTTATATACAGTACTGGACAGAATAAAGTAGGGGAACTTACGTATTGTCGGCAGCCTAAGCAGCTGAACTTTTAAGAGAGCAATTTTATGCAACAATAGAGCACAACAATTAGCAGGAGACACCGGAACTACACTTGAGCACTCTTTATTTATCAATTAGTATACACAAAACACTATTTTATTCTCTTAATCTTCTATTTTTCCTCACCAAAGTCACGAGGCACTTGTTCTTTTATCGGCAATGCAATTACTATTGTCGGCAATAAAAATGTTCACTTCGGCAATCCAAAACTGCGCAAAAATTAGTTTTTGTATTGGTAACATTTCGTATTTGTTGACAAATCCTGAAATTAAACGTCACTCATTATGTTCGACTTGTTGAAAGGGCCAATGCAGAAAAATACAGACTACACTGAGAACAGAATTGCAGTTATAAATAAAATAGCAGAGAGTCAAATTGAATACACAACGCCACTAATTTTATGCAGACTAAGGCGCCGTCTACAAATTACGTAACGCTCTAAGGGGAGGGGAATAGGCTCAAACGTTGCGGCTCAAACACAAAATTATTTTTTTTCATGCAAAGACCGTTGCGGAAGGGGGAATGGTCGAAAATTGTACATTTTAACGTTTGTTATAAATGGACGCTGCCTGATTTCGTGTTCATTTATTTCATCGAATATTTTTTGTATTCAATCTAACTATGGCAGCATTTCGGCTGTAAAAATTACCATGTCAAGGTTATAAACTTGCAGCAAGTGCGAATCCAACCTAGAAGTTGCAGCGTGACGTCATGGTTAATTGACTCATAATATTGTGCTCTGCAAGAAAAATCCACGGAACACGATTATCGGATTACTTGAATTTCAGAGTTGCGTTTGAATGGGTTACATGCATGCACCTTTTCGCTACTCACACTACTGTTTATAAGGGGTAGCTTATTTTCAAAAGCTCTCAAACCCAAATTTCTCGTACTCTTATGAATTCAAATCATATTAGAAGAGAAACCTCAAAGTTTGAGCCAAAAATATTAAGATTTAGAGGAAGCGTAAGCGTATTGAAGGTAAATTTTCAAGTTATAAAAAATGGCCTTCAGTGAAGTCACCATAACTTCGGTAATTTCTAAACAATTTTGAAACTTTTAGCACCATGATCTTAAAAATTTTATTTTTTGGAAACTATAGAATATCAAATTTTAGTAAAATCAAAAATTGTTTCAATAAAAAGTAGTTTACTCAAAATGTTTCCTCATTTTACTAAAAACATATCTTTGTTTGACCATAACCTCATGAATACTCAACCGATTCCAATTCTGTTTGCATGGTTTAGTAGCTTACTTAATTGTTTTCAAACTTTTCATACGCCACATTTCACTAAAAAATGTTTTGACCAAGTTATTCAACAAAAATTGCACAAAAACATGATTTTTTCACCAAAAAAGCCAGTTTTTTTGTTAGTTAAACAATATTTTTAAAGCTGAAACTGGTTTTCCTCATTTGTTAAACCTTTGAAAAGGACTTTTGAATAATTTTGAAACAATAATATTTTTGCTCATGTTAAACAATATATGCATTATTAACTTGTAATTAAAACAAAATGCTTTATAAACACAAGTTTTATAGGAAAAAATGTAATTTTTGGCAAAAAAAACTTAAATAATCCAAAGAGATTCGATTTTTTTTTAAATGTTTTTGTTATAAAACTAAGCCAAAACAATTTTTTAGAAAAAATTTAGAAAAATGTGAACAGTATGGTAACAACTTTGTTTTGCTTCAAAAACATGTACATACAAATATTTGAAATCAGTTGAGTATTTATGAAGGTATGGTCAAACATATATGAGTTTTTCAGTAAAATGAAGAAAAATTTCGAGAAAACTACTTTTAACAAAAATTGTTTCGATTTAAGTCAAATTTCATGTTGTACAAAGTTTTTTATAAATTTAATTTTGAAAATAATGATGCTAAAAGTTTCAGAATCGGTTAGAAATTACCGAAATTATTGTGACTACACTGAAGGCCATTTTTTATAACTTGAAAATTCACCTTCAAGACGCTTGCCTAAATCATAATATTTCTGGCTCAAACTTTGAGGTTTCTCTTCTAATATGATTTGGATTCATAAGAGCACACGAATTTTTAGTTTTGAGAACTTTTGAAAAATAAGCCACACCCTAGTGTCTATGCGCAAAAAATCGCTTAAAGGTAACGCAAAATTGGAAATTCTACAGTCTTTTTTACATTTTTCACGTTCATATTATTCGCAGTGTACACTCAGAAACACGGCTAGTCACAGAATGACTAAATTATAGTAATTTATGACTACTTTCTGTCTGCCTCTCTTTCATTCTGCAGGGAATTTTATTCCTATTTGTCAATTATCGCTAAGCTTCAACCCAGGTGAAATAACATTTAATGTAGAAATTCACAGCAGAATGAAAGAGAGGCAGATAGAAAATAGTCATTAATGCATAAACTTTAGTAATTCTGTGACTATTTTTATTTCTGAGTGTATGAAAAAATCAAAATTGGCCCTTTGCAAATCAATTCACTTATGATTTGACACAAATACATCATCCGCTGATTGCCTGTAGAACAACAGGAGTGTTGCCAAAATAGTTAACTTATTGAAAGACGTATATTTTATATGTTTCTCAGTATATTGAAGTTTATGCGCTACAATCTTCAGATAAGAAAGTATTGAAAGGCTCAATTATTACCAATGCATGCTTTGTTGCCTAATTCCAATTAATTAATTAGTTGTGTTCGATTTTTTCAATGAATTTGAAATGTGAATAAAAATACACCGCAATTGAATATGGTTTTCTGGTAACCTATTCCCGTAATAAACAGTGATTGCCGAGGAAAGCAAAGTGCATTAATTTTAATTTGTGATTTGAAGCATAAAAATTCAGTATTTTCGAGTGCTTTATAGACTAATCAAAAGTTTAATAGTGCATGAGTGATCGGTGCGTAGCTTTTGTGACAAATTGGTATCTGAGCGGAGAATTGGACATTTCAAAGTGGTGAGTTTTTCTTAAGCTGTTCTTGTGTTGTTTTATTCGGCAGCTCACGAATGACGATAATTTCGTAAGCATTTATTTTATTCAATGATAAAACCCATGTTATATCATTTTTTTTTGTGAAAGATGAGGTTTACATGGAAGATTATAGTTCAAGGAATATATTGAGTATATTGAAGGTAACTCTTGTTCCGTAGATAAATTTTAACAAGGGCGATAAGTGAGTGCTGCCGAAAATACCCTCAGGGTGCCGAAGCCATCATTTACCCTACTTATTCCTATTTTTCATACAAAATGGTCAATTTTGGAGGCTTAGATATCGGTTTCTATTGCTCCGTTTGACCTGAAATTTCCTCTACAACTTGAAAGTAACTGTAAATTTCCTATATTGGAAATTCAGAGCTTTACATGAATAATCTTTTGAGTTATCGAAAATTTCCAATATTGACAGAAGAATATAAAATTTTGAACCAGTTAAAAAATTTGAATAAACAAACCTAAAGCAATCTACATTTCAGCAAAATTATTTAATTGGATAAGATAGACCAGTTTTAAAATAACAATTTTAAGTGAAATTGATTGTTATGAAAAATTTTGGAAAAATTAAATTTTGCCACGTTTTGCAAAATGAGAATTTTTGCAACGTTTTGCAAAATGAGAATTTTTAATCGAGCTTGAGCTTGAGCATGATTGGCCCCCAGTATCGCCAGATCAGCTGCACTTCCACAAGGAACCAACCAGATGACTGCTTGCGACTAACGAACACCCTCAGTATATAAGTGCAGGTGACTTTTTATTTTTAGGCAACAATGGCGGTATAATTTTATGGCAGCGAGGCTTGCGGTTTGGTTAGCAGACTGCCTATGTATCAGGCGTACGGGAAGGCGTGCTATTAATATGGAAGAATGGAAGCGCAGGGAAACATTTGGTTGTCCGTCCCTGGTTCTAGCAAATGATTTGAGCTAGATCTAAATCTAGAACTAGATCATCTGTGATAGATTAAGAGTGGAGGATAGAAGCAAGTGAAAGATACAACTACAAAGTACGAGGAAAAAGAATGGAACTGGGATTGAACCCATGACCTTCTGCTTATGAAGCAGAAGCGATAGTCATTAGACCACTAAACACGTTCCTTGCAAAATAAGAATTTTAAAAACTCAAAAGTGTGTATCTCATATACTATTTTTTTAAAAAGAGTGATATTCATGTTATTTTTGAATAATTTGTAAATGCGTAGAAAATTATGTCTATCTTACCAAAAGAAACCGAGATCAAGACTCCCAAACACATTTCGTACGAAAAATCGTTAATACGTATGTTTTCAAATTTATTTCAATAACTAACCAAGAAGATGCATATTTATTTGAAGAGGAAAATAACAAATCTCATAACAGCGCCATCTCAGGCTTTGTTGAAATAGACATAGATTGAATCAAATTTGTATTGATAAAAATTGATTGTTTCGTTAAATGTTTTGGGTCATCTACGACGCATGAAATTCGGTTTTGTTCGTATTTCTGACATTTTTCAACCAAGTTTAGCAGTCTTTGTCTCATTTGAACGTAATAATAAGTTTACGGCCCCAAGGCCACCCAAGAATGGTTTGAAGTGGAACGTTAATATGTTCTTTTTAAAAAGAATTTAAAATAAAAAATTGTAACATTATCTTCTATTTATTTCTTTTGTACCTCTTTTATTTGTATTCCCTTGCTCCTGCTTACCAATTATACTTGAGATAGGATTCTAACCCCATTAACCCGAATGAAATCACTCCGAATTCCATATCCCCGAACGACCCATTACCCGAATCACAATATCTCGGGGCAATGCTGTTCAAGGTAATTGTACATTCAAGGAACAGCATTCGGTGCAATGGGGTAGAATAATCAATAAATATACCATTTTGATGGGCTTTTTCACAATTTCACCCATAAATTTGTCCATCTTTACCACGCGTAATGAGTTAATTAATTTAACAACCATGCGGATTGGATTACCGAACAGCTCAATATAAGCGTCAATTTATATCTTCTATTACCTTACCCACACTAACAAGTAAGTGCCTAGGCAATCAAAATAAGTGTCGATTAAAGTGAAAAGCGAGAAAAGTGACATTTGAAAGCTATTTATAAGCTAAAAGATTTTGGACCACAACTTTTGTGCACAAAAATACCGGCACAACCACAGTGAGTAAAACATAACAAAATTTACGAAATCAAAAGAGTTACCTAAAATTTTACCCACAGCCAGACTTTTACAAATGCTGGGCAAGTTTACGTGGGTTTTTACTATGTGTTGGGGCAAAAGAATCGAAACCATTCTAAGTAAGGAGAAGAATGAAAACCGTCAAATATTTTCAAACGAAACTATTCGATTAATTAATTAATTAATCCACTGAAGGTTCAATACAAACCGATATTAGGGCAAAACCGTTTCTTTGCCATCTAGGACTGCTAAGGCCGGAAAAAACTCAAAATCGAATGACTAGGTAACATAAATTGCACCATAGAAAGTTACAATTTGACGTGAAATCACAAAGACATGGACAAAACACTTTTGTATATTTTGTAGAGGATGACCCCAATCTTTTACACGATGATAGGAATACACAATGGAATCGAAATTTTTGAAGCATGACAAGATTATTAAATAAAAGTTCAATTTAAAATTTATAAATTACGAATAAATATCCATGACAACGGTTAAGTGACAAAACGTCGAAAGGTAAAACCTAGAATGCCAAAACGACGTTTATGGGACAAATCATCAAAAAACTAAGGGGTCAAAATTCTCTCTTCTCTCTCAAGAAATCAAACATTTCTTGGAAGAATTAAGCGAGAAGATTTCGACTGATGTGGGAGAATTGGAGCTACTAGTTTCGGCGCTGCAGTCTTGGATAATAAAAATGAGTCGTTTTGATTACCCAAGACTGCAGCACCGAAACTAGTAGCTCTTGGAAGAATCTTCCCGAAATAATAAATAATTAACTATCAGTCTAACGCTATTTAAAGCGTATTGAATCGAACTAGATGTTAAAATAGGTATCTCTAAAACAAATTCAATACACTGTTGAAAATTAACTCTTTTCGACGTTTTTTTCTTTCGACCTTTCAGGATTCAATTTATTGTCTTTTGACGTATTAACTTTCAAAGTTTGTTTTTCGACGTTTTGCCTTTTAAAGTTTGTCCCTGAGCCATCAGCAACGGAGTACCGATAGAACGTTCTTTGATTATTTTAAAGACCACGCTACCTCATCTTCAGCCAAAGACTGCACAGACTGAACGATTTTTAACGTAAGGCAATGGATAACACGAAATACCCAGCAGCCCAGCGAAAAATATTTCCTTCGATGAAAAGCTTGCACCTACTTGTGGCGGGAATCGAATCCACGCTTCGGGGCATTCGCAATACGCCTAAACGACTGACGCTGCATACCGCACGGCCACGAAACCCACAATGTCCTCAATAACTGAAAGAAATTGAAAATAAAAATTCAAGCAGAAAGTAATTTGTTTCCTAATTTTTATTCCTTCAGCAATGAGTATCAGAGTTTTGATTTTGATCCAAATAAGCTGATCGAACTATATTCAGAGAATGTAACAGTTCATGAATCATGAATGTTGATATTCAGTATCTTGCATGGTAACGTGTTGAGAGAGCGTTCAAGAGCATCAATTCTCATAGATGACTGCCATATCGAGCAATTCGAGAGATTTATGTTTTGCTAAAAAATGGTAACAACTTCCGTGCTTCCTGGTAATGCAGCCCTAAGCAATTGAATTATAATCTATTAGTTCATATAACGAGCCTTTGATCGCAAACGTTGTACAGAATATCAAACATATTCGCTTATGTTTTTAATTCAAAATGAAAGAGTGTCAGCGAATGTGGTGACACACAGTGATCGGCACCAAACAGATGATGGTGTGATTTTTTTTCTTTATTGTGACCTATATCTTCCACGTAAGATAAAAGTCATGCGTATTGTGTGAATGCAGGCGCGTTCAAGGGATAAAATTATGGCTCGTCTGTCAACGATCGTTAAATTTTCCAAAGCCTGATGAGTATACTTAACTTAAAAGCTGCTGGTAGAAGCTTTATTTTTTTCGCAAAAAATATTCAAAATCGCGATATATTTCTTGTTTCTTTGTTATTTTTGCACCATTTTTTCACAAGTTCCCAAAAAAAAACTCCTCTAGCTTAAAAATCCGTGTCGATCATTGGTGATCTGGTTTTGTTGATATTCCGAAGTTCCTTGGGGGATCGACATTCTCCATACAAAGCAGCCATTTTGTTTTCGGTCAATTTATCAAAAAAATTACGTCTCCAAATTTATTTTATACCTCTAGAGTAGTGAATGATTCTCTAGTTCGAGACTAGTAAAAACTAGCTAAGAGAATTTACTTTGCGAAAATTGTTATTTGAATACAATTTATTCGTGCTGTTCGGAATTTGAATCAAGGTATTCGAAATATGAGACAGAATGAACACAGTTTTCGGTATTTGAATCAAAATGTCGTTCCATACTTTTACGTTGAAATGAGTCTAAACAAGCTAAAATAAACAATTTTATCGGCACACCAACATATTTCATATTTTTGAATTTTTTAATAATAGTTCTCACTTCTTCCAAATCAGTCTCCCCAGGTATTTTCGAAAACGTTCTCTTGATTGAGAAATTTTTCGAACTCCTGAGTAACCTGATTTTCAATTGGACCAGTAAGTCTTAAATTAAAATTCTGCGCACTTTCAAACTGCATAGCAAGTTTTTGAGCTTTTTCGCAATTAGTTATAATAATTTGTTTTCCTCTTTCAATGCCGGTATAGGCTTCTGAGGCTTTTTCAAGATTTTAGATAATTTCCAAAGGGCTTAGAGCCAGGCGTCCATTGAGAAATTTTTTTTTTCAAAATTTTTGTTTCTTAATTGAGCAAAACGCTTTTTGATTTCTTTCTGCAAATTCTGCCATATAATTTTCATAGCAGGATCGCGAGTGCGTTGAAATTGCCTTCTCCTCACGTTTTTAAGACGGATCAAGAGTTTAAGATCATCGTCTATAATCACGGATTCAAATTTTACTTCACATTTTGGAATTGCAATGCTCTTGGCTTCAACAATGGAATTTGTTAAAGTTTCAAGAGCATTGTCAATATCAAGTTTAGTTTCTAAAGAAATGTTAACATCAAAGATTAGAGTCAACATACGTTTTATATATATTCCAGTCGGCTCGTAAATAATTGAAAGTGGAGCTGATAGGATTTAGAATCGCTTCTTGGGATATTTGAAATGTAACGGGGACATGATCAGAATCAAAATCAGCATATGTATCAGTAGGCTACAAAGATGACTAAAGTCGGTTAAGACCAAATCAATCGTAGATGGATTTCTAGAAGAGGAAAACATGTAGGGCTATCAGGGTATTGAATTGAGAAATATCCTGAAGAGCACTCATCAAATAAAATTCTGGCCGTTGGAATTACCTTGAGAATTATTCCATGACCGATGTTTGGCATTAAAGTCACCAATGACAAAAATTTTTGACTTATTGAGAGTCAATTTTCGCAAGTCAGTTTGGGAGCAAATTAACTTGCTGTCCAGAGCATTGAAAAGGCAAATAGGCAGCTATGAAAGTATATTTACCAAACTGTGTTTCAACAGAAACACCTAAAGTTTCAAAAACTTTAGTTTCAAATGATGAAAACAGTTGATGTTTTATACGCCTATGAATGATGATTGCAACTCCCCCACATGCCCCATCAAGTCGATCATTACGATAAACAAAAAAGTTAGGATCTCTTTTGAGTTTAGATCCAGGTTTTAAATACGTTTCGGTAATAACTGCTATATGCACGTTACTAACCGTAAGAAAATTAAACAGCTCGTCCTCTTTACCATTCAGAGAACGAGCATTCCAATTTAAAATATTTATAATTATTATTTGGATCCATTAGAAAAACGTAATCCAATAACAATTTGATTTGTAAATTTTACACCTACTTGACTGCTTCAATCATAGTGTGGCTTTGAACATTGCATCAATCATTAGATTCAATAGTTCAGTAGAAAATTAAAATCAGAGGCAGACATATCATCTGATGATTTCCCATTGGAATTTTCGGTAGATGAAGAAGCGGAGTAGGAGTTACCTGTGGCGGTAGGGTTTTTTTTTCAATTTGATTTGAAACAAGTAGAATGGGTACCCATGGATCGAACAGGGGAGGAGTTCAAATTTCCTGCTACGATATCGGCAAAGGATTGACATTCGAAATTGAAAGATTCGAACGGCTACCCGACGGATTAAAACTAGTTTTGTGAATGAGCATGATTATGATCTTCCTGATGGGTATGATTCATGATCAAGCGATCGTTAACTGAAAAATGAGCATTGTTCGATACTCTACCAGGCAAATTGCGAAAACGACCGTTATTGTAACGGATATTATCTTTCATCTGCCTGGCACGCCAGCCTCAAATGACCCTTTTGCGTGAAGGGCATTCCCAAAGTTAGCTTCATGAGGGCCCTTGCAATTGGCCGCATTCAAACTTTCTGGTATCTTCTTTCACAGGACAGAGTCCTTAGCGTGAGAAGAACCTCCGCAAATCATGCATTTAGCATCCATTCGACAATTTTTTGTACCATGACCCCACTTTTGGCACCGACGGCACTGAGTGGGTTCTGGTAATTTCCTCCAGGTTTCTGGAAATGTTCCCATGTCACACGGACAACGAACATAAGTTTTGCTTTTTCTAAAGCTTTAATATTATTTAGTTCTTTTTTGTTGAAGTGAACTAAATAATATTCTTGAGAAACCCCTTTCCGAACAATGCCAGAGTGGGTTCTCTTTTTCATAATTACTTGGACTGAGGAAAATCCAAGCAAATCATTTATTCCATTTATTTTGGAAGGAAGTAGTGCATTCAGAGATTCACCCTTCTTTTGTTAGTTGTTGATACCATGTTTAGTTAATAAACGAAAGAAGACGTGACCTCCTGAGAGGTTTTTTCCCTAGACGGTGTCCAAGAAGGATTACCACCGCCAGCTTTCGCCAACGGGTCCAACGAAAATCGGAGGCACGGGTCCAAACAAGGATCATAAAGGGATCAATAGTAGAAAAATAGTACTGAAAAGTACTGTTTTAGTAGCACTGAAAAGTACCGTTTTTAATTTTAGCACTTAAAAGTACTGTTTATGTAGCACTGAAAAGTACTGATTCTATTGCTTTAGGTAGTTTTTAAGAAAACTTCCAAGAGCAGAGAGAATTCGTGTACGCACAGAACGAAGGTACGATGCGCACTGTATAATATATAATAATGTGTTAATGTATAATATATAATATTTGAAACATAGTGAATATCCGAACACGATAAAAATTCTGTAGCCTGTAAAATTTACAGATCCAGAATGGCCAATGATCACATTGACACAGATTCTAAAACTAGAAGATTTTTTTGTTGTTCCATGGCAAAACCTCTCAGTTAATAATTTCGGGAGAGCGCCAATAGAGCACTACGATGAGAAGCAGGCTTTACTCTCAAACGTAACGCCAGAAAGAAGAAAAAACAAGCTGAATGTTCTGCAGGTTTATTTCAATACACAGGTGAAACATGTTTGGAACGAAAATATTCTGAATCAGTCTAAGTCACATTATCCCTTTGAGGTGCTGATAATGACGACCTAACAACGACATAGCGTTCCAATGAAGTTTGTTGCATGGAAGTTGCAAATTACTGACTGCTTGCAACCAAATGGGAAATTACACATGATGCACAACGCTGTAGTCCATAACGTAGAAAATTGAATGTGATGAAAAAGATTGCTCTGTAGTGAGAATAACCCATCGACAAGAAGTTCACAGAGACTGATGTTGGGTTGAATTTTAACGGGTTCGCAGAAAAATATTCCATGTAAGGATGTAATAGAGGTAATATTATGCTGAAAGTACTTTTTTTTAAAGTACAGAAGAAAAACATTGAACGGAAAAGCAAAAAAGGTTCACCCTCCCAGGTCCTTACATTGAGTCCTATACATTGCTCTAGTATATACGAACTAGTTTGGTTGACAAACGTAGAACGACAAAACGTGGAATTCCAAAACATCAAAAGGACAAATTGTCGAAGGGGCAAAACAATCGAGAGGATAGAATTGGAAGGAATAGTAAATTTATTTGAAATAATGTTTCTGGTACGTAAATTTAATATCTTAATTTGTGTTAAACGTTATTCGATATCGAACAACATTGCAGAAATCTGAAAAACGCATCCAAATCTCTGTTGAAAACTGTCTGCTTTCCACATTTTGGCATTTGAAGTTTTGTCTAGAGAATACTGAATAAGCTGAAAAGGCATCGAGTTCCAGTGGGAACGTAAATCATTGAAAAAGAAAACATCTCTAGCCAACCGAAAATCCCCTTAGCTTATTATCAACATCACAATATCGAATAACATGGATGACTGCCTTTCGAAGGCCAATAAACTGTAGAGATAGACTGATAATTGGAAAACTTTTGTTCGGTCTGTGGTGAAAAACGGTCCCCAAAGTATGTTTATCAGCTAAAGAATAGAAACTCCGCAAATCATTGTTTTCTGCTTATGAAACATCTTGAGAGTCACAATGAGCTTTTTCACCAAAAATTGGTTAAACTGAGCCAAACTCGTGCCGGATGGCCAGTTGAGGCATTTCATCCTTCCGGCCACGTTCTCCGTTGCACGGGAAAATCAATAACTCGCTCGTGTTTCACCTAATAAGCCGACGTAACTCATAAGGAACTATAAATTTTACACAACACTGCCTCTGGAGCACGAGCGCCTTTAACGTGCCGCAGTGGACGGGAATAATGAGATAATTATTCAGCGTTGAATAAAACGTCTTCGAGAATCAATTGTTGGGATCTAGCTAGGAGTGGAAGTGATCCACTTGATGCCTATAACAATGCTTATTGTAATTGAATCATTGTTTTTATAATATTGTAAATATGGTACTCAGCTCCGACTGGTACATGAATGAAGGCTAGCAATAGCTAAACAGATTTGAATCCTAATTTCACAACCTTTACTACGTAGATTCAAATGTCCTTCTGGCGATATCCTGTTCATCACTGAAAGGGCTGTATTCAAAAACTTCGGACACACGTCACGAGCCCAGGTTCTTACCATAATCCATTTTCATTAGCCGGAATGTAGGCTGCTTTTAAGAGCCGTTCAATTTGAGCAATTTACGAAGTTTTCCTAATCTTAAAAGTTTTTGCTTGTTATCCATCGTAATAACTTAATCGATTGCTTTCACCCAAAATTGCCCATAAAACAACATCGTTCCCATGCCCAAAAGCACGCACTTACCGGGAGTTGAGTTTTGCTTCACCCACCGGTTTTCGGTGTCGTGACGACTCGTCCGGAGCCAACACTAAATAATAAAACCATAAAATTAGCCAAACATACACAAAACTCAATTCATCATAGTTTTGTACTACTTTCATCACACCCCAACATTAGTTGCGGGCTCCGGGCTCCACCTTATTCCACCAACTTTTTCCTTTCTCCTTTTGATAGCATAGCTCCGGGGGAACTTACAAGCTTGCTGTATGGTTGCTTCAATTTGCTCCGAACTGCCGGTTACCATCTTTCGTGGTGTGGACCAATAGACCAGCCGGCGTACACTGAAAGAAGGTTGATGGTGGAAATTACTACAATCGGGGTTAGAATTGACAGACTTGCACCAACGTTTTTCAACCGAAGTGATTTCATTATTGATATGAGAACAAGAATTGTATATTTTACCATTATGGCAAGGGTTTTGCGAGGTTGGTGCCTCTACTAATAAATCTACTATGAATCCGTTAAATATACTAGAAAAACGGTTATCTTGATTGTGTTGTAGCATGGTAAAATCGTTATGGTATTTAGAGATAATTATATTGTTTCTTTGCAAATATAACATAGATAACAGTTTTATTTAACTTTTTGTAGTTATATGACATAATATTAAATGAATATGAGCATGCACTGCAGTTGAAAGCTGGATGTGATTTTGTTCGATTAGGTTTCTGGACTCCTGAAATGTAAAAGCACTTTTCGAAGTATGGTTAGCGTCTGTCGAGGAAGTGACGAATCCATCCACAACTGAAAAATCACAATTTCACTAAATGAGAGGCCCATGTTTTTCTCTAAATATGCGAATGGATATTGCCTTACCATTTTTTATATATACATCTTTTTCATCAGCGAACCTTGTGTTGATAATAACTGCTATCTGCTCTGCTACGATCGAAGAGCGAACTGAACTTTATTTGCTGTAAAGAAATATCGTCAAATGTATTCTGAGCTGTGACTAATCAAATTGTTTTCCTTCATTATTCGTTCACATCAACAAACAAATGAGGATTGAAGCAAGTCCTACGAAATGTGTACTTACCAACAATCACTGTATGTATATTCTTCCCAGTCTGCGCTACTTATTGACATAGTTTTTAATGTTTTTTTAACACTTTTTAGATAGGAAAATTTAAAAAAACTTTTCCCCGCGTTGCAACATTTACGCAACCAGATGAAAAACAAAATGGAGGACAGTGTATAAACAAGAACGGTTGAGAAAACTCATTTCGATGTCGGTAATTTTTACATTGTAAATATTTGCCAAATTAAGAATTTCATTATCTTGTGAACAATGAAGATAGTTGACTGAGCCATAAATTGTCAAAATGTGTATGAGGTTTTCAAAGACTTTGTGTTCTTAAATTTACCATAATTAATGGACCTGAGAGATTGTTAAAATAACGAAATAATGATAATTTTAATTGATTATTCTAGTAATTTCGGACACTTTTTGACCATTGTTCATTTTAACTACTCAGTGGTCGTTCATTTTTACGATTGAACTTATTTCAGTGTAATATCTTCTTCCCTTTCCACTGTGGGCCAGAAAATCAAAATTTTGTGACGAAAGTTCTATTTTTTAATTGTACGAACCATGTGAGATAAATTTCTAATTTTTGTCAGAATATTAGCGACAAAATGAAGTACTTCCCTCATATCTATTACACGACCGTAACAAAAAATAATCTTTTTGCCGTGTCTCAATGACACAATTTCGGGCTACAGGTCATCAAATTTGCATAAACCACTGGTTTCATTGATTTTTACGTAAAATCTGAACTATGAATTTATCAAAAATTTTAGTCATTTAATCCACCAAGCATGCGAAAAAGGACTTCATCTCTTTCATTTTAAGATATAATTTGTTAAAAACTATACGATTAAACTTGAAATCAAATCGATTTTTATTAACATGCCTGCAGTCTCCATACAAAATTTCTTCGTTCCTCATATATGACAAAAAAAAATCAATAATTTCTAGATGATCTACTTTAAGCAATCGAATATATTTTGAAACTTTATTTACGGTCCTGGATCGACGCGGGAATCGAACCCAGACACCTTCAGCATGGCTTTGCTTTGTAGCTGCAAGGTCGAACCACTCGGCTAAAGGAAGGCCCCTTCAAAAATAAGTTGAGGAGTTCAAACATTTTCGTCGTAAATATCATCGGGAGTTTGGATCTTTTTTTTTTTTTGTTAATTTCGGATAGTTTAAACAGCTACCTAAGATTGTCAACCTTAGGGCCTATATTCTTGAGCCTACGGAGACATGAACATCGAAACTTATTTGTATATTAACCTTTTAAAAATATATCCCGAGATGAATCTTGAATTTTTAGGTGATTATATTTCAAAGTCCAGTAGATCAATCGATTTTAAATAAATGCGATTAGTTAGCCTTACAATCCTTGGGTGAGACATCTCCCATGATCCCTCCCACTTTTCAGGTAACGAAAAAAAACGTGGACACGAGGGGTCCAAATTGGCATACATCAGATATCTCAACATCCAAATGAGTTGAAGGTTGATGTCTTCGGCAAAGTTATTCAGCAGATTAAAGGCTATCTGGCGGCGAAAAGCCTGGTTGAGAATTTTCCCGCTAGGTGACTCTAGTTACAATTTTGTTTTTCAATTGTTTGTATGTCAAGAACCTTATATGCTAGAAGGTTGTTATATTAAGCAAAGCTGTTCAGCACATCTAGGGCTATCTGGCGGTGAGGAGTCTGATTGGGAATTCATCCAATTCAAGTTTTTAATCTTCTCTAATTCAAGATCCTTATCAGCTAGAAGTAGGAGATAGGATAGGAGATAGGAGCCCAGATAGCCGTAGCGGTAAACGCGCAGCTATTCAGCAAGACCAAGCTGAGGGTCGTGGGCTCGAATCCCACCGGTCGAGGATCTTTTCGGGTTGGAAATTTTCTCGACCTCCCAGGGCATAGAGTATCTTCGTATCTGCCACACGATATACGTATGCAAAATGG
>NW_018735436.1:0-24060 GCF_002204515.2 Aedes aegypti
CAGCTTGGTCTTGCTGAATAGCTGCGCGTTTACCGCTACGGCTATCTGGGCCCCATTCGTTTTCGCAATCCAACGAAAATTTGGAAATGCATAACAATTTTATTGGTGTTTTCTTATCAGCCGTTCCTCTTCTTCTTCTTGGCATTGCGTCCTCGATGGAACAGAGCCTGCTTTTCAGCTTAGTGTTCTTATGAGCACTTTCACAGTTATTGACTGAGAGCTTTCTTTGCCAAAGTTGCTATTTTCGCATTCGTATATCGTTGTGGATGGCTCATGATATGTTGGAACATTGTGCTCATGGGTTAAGTTGGACCCGTGGAGTTGCATGGTCTTAATTTTGGTTCTTCTCAAAGTTTTGAAACCAAACGATAGTATTCTTCCATGTACATAAAATGTAAATAAAATATAAAAAAAAACTTTCTAACCTTAGTGCTTATAAGCGGTGCCTTCTGGAACATTTCCCCTACCTAATACGATGATGCTGAAGCTTTTCCGAAATAGGCAATACGGGCGAATATTATCACTCTATGTCGATGCAAGGTTAAGTACGCATTTCATGTGATCGATGCAGCTATTACAAGTGGAACATAACACCCCTTATCTACTCATTCATTGCACAAGTGGGACAGACATGAAAAGAGTGTTTTTATATGTTATCTACCTATCGGCGGCCTAGTGCCTAGTCAAAATTGATAATATGTAGTACACATATCGAATGGTAAGTCTACTCACGTTTGTGGTCGTTAAATTTCAAGTATGTTTGTAACCTAGATTGCCTTATTTGCCAGAGCTTAATTTAAATTTCTGGTGCCCAGTCTTCCTGGAGAGATGCCATAAGTGTACCAAGTTAAACATATTCTTCAACAATTTCAAACACATTTCCATCATATCTCAACATCAACACAACTAACCTACCTCTATATCTACCTGCAACCGGTGCACTACGTCATTTTGGAAGAAATCACATTCTGCTATTCTAGCTGCCCCCCCTGCAGAGGCCCCTCCTCCTGTAAACCGACATATAGGGAATGTGTACCTGTTATGGCCATAGTGGTTCCCTATTTGGCCATATTTGAAATTTTGATAACTTTTACATTTAAAATCTTTTTGAATGTTTTAACATCAAGATACAAGACTACAACACGCATTTTTTTTTAATTTGAGACTTACTTACACGTATGGCGAAATAGGGAATCACTATGTCCATAACTGGTACACCCTACCCTGTATACGACCGTATTTCCCAACCCCAGAGCTCCTGATCCCACCTCCGAATGCAATGTTTGAAAACAAGATCGAAAGCGCATCTTCTTGCTTCAATCCGTCTAACGTCACAAATGAAGTCGACTTCCCTACGAACACATAATTTCGAAGCATCCAGAATTGCACATGTGCTGCCTTGAAATCAATAAAAATGGTGACTTTGTAGAGTGCGCATTCGTACCTTCGTGCTGTGCGTACACAATTCTCTCTGCTCTTGGAAGTTTTGAAAACTACCAAAAGCAATAAAACAGTACTTCTCAGTGCTACTTAAAATAGTACTTTCAGAACTACTTTGTCTACTATTGATCCCTTTACAATCTGTGTTTAGACCCGTGCCTTCGATTTTTCCTTGGTCCCGTTAGCGAGAGTATTCCTTCTTGGACACCGTCTTGGGAAAAAAAACCTCTTAGGAGGTCTCGTCTTCTTTCGTTTACGTTACAAAAGGAAAGGATAATCTCTGAATTCACAACTTCCTTCCAAAAGCTGTCACTAAACTTGGCAAAAATGGAAATAAGGACGTTTCTCCGGAATGTGCGCTTTCTTCCAAGGGTGAAATAGATTAATGTTGATAATATCATCGAATTGAAAAGAAGTATTTTTTTACTTATGAAGACCAAAACTGAACGTTTGTTCAAAGTCGTGTTGATAGGTCTCCCAGGTGACTATAAGTCACTGAATACAATCAAAAATGGAATAAATGATTTACTTGGATTTTCCCCCAGTCTAGTAATCATTATGAAAAAGAGAACCGCAATCTGGCATTGTTCGAAAAAGGCTTTCTCAAGAATATTATTTAGTGCACTTTAACAAAAGTGATCTAAATAATATAAAATCTATATAAAAAGCAAGATTTATATGCGATGAACGTGAGTCATGGTAACAATTCCAGAACCTGGAGGAAATGTCCAGGACCCCACTGTGCCGTCGGTGACAAAAGTAGAGTCATGGTATAAAACATTGGCGCATGGGTGCTAAATGCATGATTTGCGGAGTTTTTTTACCAATTCATTTATTTAAGGCTCTATCGCGTTTAACGCTTTACGGAGCCAAGATTCATTTTGTACTTTTTTACAATTGTTTAACTTCTTAAGTACCAAGTTTAGTCCGGGTTGGAGCCAGGGTACTCGTGGCAACTCGATTTGCGGAGGTTCTTCTCATGCTAAGGACGTCTGTCCTGTGAAGAATGATACCACAAAGTTTGTAAGCGCGAATCGCCTGAGTGAAAGCAAAAATACTGAAACCCTCACCGCTCAGCGAATTCTTAACGGATGCAAATGATTTATTGTCAGTTCAGTGGCCCACATATCTAGTTTCCAGAAGTGGCCAGAGAAACTCGGAAATATTTCTGTGGCCGGAGTTATTCCGGTGGGTTACTGGGTCAAGTCGGGTAAAAAAAGCTATTTTTTGGGACATGCCAAGATACCTTTATTTATTTTCATTGATTGCAATCATTTTTGTTTGCATAAAACATTAAGATCTGATATTCAACATTATAGATGAAGAGTTTTGCACCGTTTAAAATATACCGTTGGATACTAAACCGTTTCAATTCTCGAAAAGTAGAAATCAAACATAATTTTGCACTAAAATGCGTTCCCATGATCTTGGCACAGATGTTCAGATAACAAATTGGCCACTTTATCATAAATTGAGGCGTCCCGGGACTCGAAAAATGATCATTTATAGGATTAATCAAATGCAAAACTCATAGTTATCCAATTTAATCGTTTCTCAAAAAGTTTACACTGATGCAATTTTCTTTAAAATCCGTCATGTAGTGGCCACATTATAGCCGATTCCGGAAATTATCTGTGACTTGAAATTTGCCTACCTTGAGGGGTACAAACGTACAGTACCCTTCTCACCCGACCTGACCCAGTGATCCACCGGAATAAATCCAGCCACAAGAATATTTCCGCGTTCTCTGTTTCACTTCTAGAAACTAGATATGTGTGCCAGTATACCGACAAAAAATCATTTGAATCCGTTAAGAATTCGCTGAGTGGTGAGGGTTTTAGAATTTTTGCTTTCATTCAGGCCTATACGGGTTAATGTCTCAGTGAAGTATACTCATCAGAAAGCATATAAAATAAATCATTTTGTATGATTCTTCCGCGTTATCGAGCTTCTAAAACACTTAGCTTTCGAATGGCGGGTGAAGATTCTGATTCCGTAACATGAATAACAAAGACAAATTAAAGACCTTCATGTCCCTTGCAAATGCCCAAAATTTTATGGCTCATAAGGTAATCTAGAATGCCGTGAAAAGTGTACTGCGATGTGTCAAACTTGGGTACCTTTTGCACTACCGAGGGACCGAATGCAGTACTAGAAGTGTACCGAATCTAAGCCCGAGTGCGACGGACCTGTGAATAATCTATATAAATAACATGTAATAGTGTTTGTATGTCACGAAATGGCTTACCAACGGGTCAAGGGATTTGAATGATTCTTTCTCCGTTTTGTTCATGAAGGGTTCCGACGTGTTTGGGTGTATAAAATCCCACGATAATCAACGCGAAAGTAAGAAACCCAGAGTGAACAGAACTGTCATTTTGTATGGTCGATCCAAAGCGTTTTCTACCAGCCTACTTGATGGCAAGACGAAGTTTTCCGGGACCACTAGTTTTAAATAAATAGAAATTCTGTTGACTGATCATGATTCTTATTCCTTACTTTTGCCTCATATTCCGGACACTTTGATTCGAATTGCGGACAGCTCATGTAAATCATAAATAGAAAAGTCAAATCATCAGTTGAAATCGTCAGACCACTAAAGGAACGTCTAACGCAGCTGAGCATCATAAATTTTCATAAATATTTATGGAAAATGTTTGTTAAAACATAAAAGTGAGAACTTTTTAACGGCAAAAATTGAAACATTTCGTGTGAAATGTATCCCATACAAAGTAGAGTGTCCGGAATTTGAAGCTGCACGGAAAAAAATCCGTTGCCGGAATCATGAACAAAAAGTCATGAATTCATAAAATATTATGTTTCATGATATCATGACTTAAAGTCATGAAATCGTGACTATTTTGCAAGAATTTGTATGCTCAGGGCGTTACACAAATGTAACTGTTATTTTCTTTTACCTTAGTCAACGTGTCTCATGGCGATCGGTGATGTTTTCTAGTAAAATTATAAAAAAAATGTTGTTGGAAAAGTTTAAGTTCTTCGGAACTATCTCATCATATCGATGACATTCTTTGCAAAATTTCCGTGAGTTCCCACAATTGTTTCCAAAATGTACTTACTTCTTCCTGACTATGCAGAAACCGGGTTAATGTTTGACTTCGAGCAAAGATTTTGCTTGACAAGCTCGTCGGCGATTTTAACTGTTAAGAAGTGATGCATTCCACACATCTCATAACAGAGCAGCTTCACAAAAGTCCTTCGGTGGCCGAATTTTCCAGTTCCACTTTCAACATCCGCATCGTTAAAAAGTGTTCCATCACTCATGTAATCCACCAGCATTTTGTGAGCCCAGGGACCCATTTGCCAATTCAATTGATGCTCGAAACAACATTTTGCGTACAACCTAACCAAAGAACGTAAGCGTTCCTGCTGAAGATGTGGCACTCGTTACACTGTTTCGACAAAAAAAAAAAATTTGGCTGGATCAGGGACGCGGTTATATGGGTCTTGAAGTGCAAGAAAAGTGTAGAAAGAGGCCGTTTTCAAATGATTTGCAGCACCCCTGGATTATTTTGACAAAGTTTTGAAAATTTTGCATTTTTCATCAAAAAAAGCGTAATAAGCAAGCAAAATATCAATATATTTTCAAATTCAATTATTCAACCATTGAATTAGTCAAATCAATATTTTTTAGCCCTAGATCGCTTCAGGGAAACGTGCACCATTTCAGAAGAATATTGGCATCATTTTTATATATGAATTTGGAATGTTAACGATCATTAAACAAGCATACGAGGATGTGCACCATATAAATACTACTTATTTTTCTATTCCACTCATCTGGTTCATTATATAATAATTATTATAGGTTCAAGAAGATGCTTGATTATGATTATTTCTTTGCTCCATTTTATAAAGCAATGAGCAATGCAATCCAGTAACATTTGAGTTCAACAAGGATACGACTGCGGCAAATTGATGTGTCTGTTATGTTTATATGGGCTGGTTGGTCTAATAAACTCTTGGCAGTAATACAAAATTAGGTTGGACACTGACATGTAAGTGGTCAAATTTTCACAGCAAGCTAAAGCCAGAATAATGAAAACAATGTGTCAAGCTTCAAGAATACGTTATAAATGGCCAATAGATGATGATAGATTAGTTTTTTGACGTTCCTACTAATCATGGAATGCATCGAAAGAGGCGGTCAAAGTCACCATTGGGCCTAGGGCAATGTCACCCCGAACGGCGGTAGTGCTTATGATTCCATGAACTTTATTCATGGTTCCAGCATACATGCTTCATGATTTGAGGATTTAAATTGACATTTTTCTTTGCTGAAAATTGAAAACGTAACGTACGTTACGGTAAAATGCTTCATGATTTCATGACTTTTGGTCATGGTGTATTTTCATAACATGAAAACACACCTTCCTCCCGGAATCATGACTCTTTCTCCCGTTTTAGAGTACCGCATTTTTACCCGTGTATCCGTAATATGAATCAATGAATGAAAGAACGCTACCTGTATATCGTCTCTTCCAAGCAGTTGAATCGCTCGTGGTACCCAACACAGCTCACCCAGCCTTAGAAATCGGCATTAGGATAACTATGCCGGTGAAATTTGAGCACGTTCACGAACGTAGAAGATTTGATTTTCATCGAGCAGATTATGATGTGCTCTCCAATGAGCTTGCATCAATCGATTGGCAATTCCTCGACTCTGTTCGCAGCTTAAATGACATGGTCGACACATTTGGCAATGAAGTTCTGCGAATCATCGAACAACATGTTCCGGTTCAGCGCCCTCCTTCAAAACCAGCTTGGACAAATCCTTACCTTCGTAAACTGACAAGACGTAGGGGATCAGCACTGCGGAAATACAGACGCAGTCGCTTGCCACTTTTAAAACGACGCTTTGGGCTGGCCAGCACCAAGTATGTTAGCTACAATTGTCTTCCATATGCTCGATATGTTAATCGAACTCAACGGAATCTTCGTCTATATCCAAAACGTTTTTGGTATTTTGTGAAGTCTAAGCGAAAGGAAGATGGATTACCGTCTGTAATGCACTACGAAGAATCTACTGTGGAAACCGCTGCTGAAAAGTGCAACCTTTTTGCACAGCATTTCAAGGCTGCTTTTTCTGATGTAGATGTCTCGTCATCTCAAGTAGCCGAGGCCTTACGCAATACTTCGTCGGAGGTCGGTATCTTTGAAATAACTGAAGATCATGTTCTTGAAGCTTTACGAAAGCTTAAGTACTCAGCATCACCAGATGGAATCCCGTCATGTTTGCTGAAAAGGTGTTTAGTTTCCCTTTTAGTGCCATTGATGAAATTGTTCAATTGCTCGTTACATTCGAGGAACCTTTCCCGCTGCGTGGAAGACTTCTTGGCTTTCTCCGATTTTTTAAGAAAGGCGACAAATGTGACATTGCCAACTACAGAGGAATTACATCTTCAACAGCATGTTCAAAAGTTTTTGAAATAATAGTGAATAACGCTCTTTTCGAATCATGCAAGAACTACATCTCTACTGCTCAACACGGATTCTTTCCAAAACGGTTAGTGACAACTAACCTTGTCGAGTTTACCTCGTTGTGCATTCAGTCAATGGATACAGGAAAGCAGGTCATCTATACGGATTTCAAATCAGCATTTGATCGTGTGAATCATGCTACTCTCATTCGAAAGCTTGAGAAGTTGGGGATGTCGCCAGGCCTCGTTAGATGGTTCGAATCGTATCCTTCCGGCCGATCTATGAAAGCACGGATTGGGGCAGCTCATTCGGATTCTTTTGCTATTCCTTCAGGAGTGCCATAAGGAAGCAATCTAGGACCTCTATTGTTCTCTCTGTTTATCAACGATGTTGCCTTCATTATGCCTCGCGAAAGAATAGTCCTCTATGCAGATGACTTGAAGATTTTCATGGTGGTCAGTAGCATTGAAGATTGTTTGGCATTACAGGCGACCTTAAATTCTTTCGAATGCTGGAGCAGGCGTAATAAACTTGAGCTCTGCGTAAGGAAATGCTACTCAATCACTTTTAGCAGAAAACATAATCCAATCCAGTTCGATTATTCGTTGTCTGGTCAAACATTGGAACGTAAAAACGAAGTTAAGGATCTTGGAGTGACACTGGTTAGAGAGCTGACATTCAGGCCGCACTATGAGGACGTTTTTTCTAGAGCAAACAAGCAGCTTGGTAATATATTTAAGATTGCAGAAGGTTTATCGGATCCTTTGTGCTTCAAATCATTATACTGTGCCTTAGTTCGCTCTATTTTGGAAGCTGCTGTAGTAGTTTGGTGCCCGTACAATAGAGTTTGGATCGATCGTTTCGAGGCTGTGCAACGGAAGTTCGTGCGACTGGCTCTAAGGAATCTTCCGTGGCGTAAAAGAATTCATCTTCCTCCGTATGAGCACCAATGTATTCTACTTGGGGGTTGGACACTTTGGAAAGTAGGAAAGTTTCAATGCAATCTAGTTTCATAGGCAAGATCTTCAAAGGCGAAATTTATGTTCCAGCTATACTGCACGAGTTGCGTATCTATGTCCCAGAACGCCCTTTGAGATGACGCAACTTTCTCAGTATGGATGCGCGCAATAGCCGATACGGGCAATATGATCCTATTAGACACATGGTTGCTCGTTTTAATGAAGTTTTCGAACATTTAGATTTTATTTAATGTATTTATCTTGTAATATTAGATTTTTAACACTTTGTTTGTTAGTTTCAGATTATAAGTGTCCTTTCTTGTAATTTGTTGTGTTACTTGTTTCAAAAAAGATGCGGGTTTTATGCCTATTTCAGGCTTTCCCAGCCATACTTCATTAAGACCTAGGTTAGATGAAGAAATACATATAAATAAATAAATAAATAAATAAATCAAAAAAGTCTCCATCGTGAGATTTTGTCCCAAAGAAAGTCTTTTTGCAAAATCATATAAGTCATGTAATAAAATGCAAATAAAAACACATAGGCCAAAAGTTATTCTTGAGTAAATTTCTATCTATTTATGGAAAACCCTTACTCTACCATATCGAACACATGTGAAAACTTTACTGCAAATCCAAGATGGTCTAGTTCTGTGACTGATCGATTTGATCCAGTTTCAGTCTTTCAGGCTCAGGCTTTCAGTTTGTGGCTCAAATTTAAAAGCAAATTCAGAATACTAAAATATTGGGGATCGCTAAACAACATAATTATTTCTTAAGTGGATGCGAGTAACTAACACTGAAGACTACATGTGAGAGTCGAAATACGCGTAAAAGCGAAATTAAAAGATACAATAGAGTGATTCCAAGCAACAGCACCAACATTTGGTAAATTTTTTAATTAATTTTTTTCTATTGAGCTGAAACTTTGCACAGTTTTCCAGTTCCATCTAAATCGTCATTTTCCGATATCAAATCTTCAAGTTGAGCCACGACTAACTTTTCAAAAGGGTGTATGTGAAAATGGTTCAAAAATATTCAAAAAGCTGCACAGCAAAAACGGTTCGTTCGATTGTTAGACAACTAAACAAACAAAGTTAGACAACTAAATAAAGATTCCAAAAAAATACACACAGTAAAAAATTTTTTTTTTTTGCATTAAAAACATAATTTTTGACACAAAAACTCAAATATCTCAAAACCCTATCGGAATACCAACGTAATTTTTTGAGGGAAAACGGTCCATTATATTAGCTATCTACCATAAAAATTTGGTGATGGTAAACCAATAAACAAAAAAGTTATGACATTTCAAACATGTCACAATTTTCACATTTAGTAGAAAAAAAAAAATTTTTCGGTGTAAATTATTACGGGAACCGCAGTTTGTTGCTGATTTTATTGTTAAGGGCCTTGCGTGAATTAAACAGGTCGTTTTCATGTATTCATTAGTATTATGTATATTATATGTATAAATATTATGTATATGTAAAAATATTATATGTATATGTATATATGTATAAATTAAAATGAATTAACAGATTACTCGAAAATATTTTTTTTTACCAGGATATTTTTTTTTAGAGTATGATCGATGAGTTTCTAAATGTTATATATGAACTTTAAAAGTTTTGGATTTGGGTATGCGTTATGAGATCATGAAAACATTTTATTAATACTTATTTATTTATTTATTGTTATTCAATTTTTTTACAATATCGAACACTTTTGCATCATTATCAGTACAGTTCGAGTATAGTTTTGCTTTAATTTTATTTTCTGACAATGGAATGAAACAGTGAACTTTTAGGGTTCCTTGGATCGTTTTCGCGTTATTATATTGCTCGCTGAGCTCTGATGCCGTTAATTCGTACTCTTCAGTAGTAGTAAAACAAAATGATAATTTTGTTAAATCTTCTTCTTTTCTGCGATTCGCCCAATCAAATAGTTCTTTTGCAGTTTTAATTGGATGCTCACGTTCTTTGGCTAAACCTGCTCTTGTGGCCATGCGCTTTATGGTTCCTCCAATAACATCACAAGGACCTTTGCCATGTGACGTAGCAAAGAAATGCCATTCTGCATCAATTCCGTACTTTGATTTAAATTGACATAGGCTCGAAAAATTCTTACGGTTTTTGTACTGCGATGCTGCTCCATCAGACATGAAATATATCTTTCTGATTTCTTTATCCTTATCAACGCGTAAAAAGTTAATCATTTTGGCAATGAACAAATTTACAGATACTGAGTCGTGTCTTAAATCTTCGGAAATTACAATAAAACTAAAATGTTCAATTTGCGTACTTCCATTGAAATAAATAACGAATGGATGAATTGTAGCTTGTTGTACGTTCCAGTGATGGGACTGCACTTCATCTTGCAATACAAAGCTATAGTTTTCAGAAAAATCACAAATGACTAAAAATTCACCATCTTGTAATGTATTTTTCGTATTTTTAAAAAAGCGGGATTGCTCCGTTTTAATAAAGTCGTGAGGAATTAAACTTTCTAATTTCAAGCAAAAAAATGACACAAACTCATCTACAGGTTTTACAATAGTTTCTAGGTCACACCTATCCGTGGTCACCCATTGCTCAAATGATAACTGATCAATATAATTTTCTTCAAACTCAGCGAATAAAGTATTTTCCAATGATGAAGAATCTGGACAATCCGAACAAGATCGTAGATAGCAATTTGATGTTGTATTTTCACACAAAAGACTACCAGTTAACATTTTAATATCCTTTGATAAATTGATTCTTTTCAAACTATGTAAGATTAGGTTAATATTTTCGTGTGTTGTGCACACACAAACATTATGTGTTCCTGAATTGGATAGAAGCTTGCATTGCCTTGGACGAAGGCTTGCAAATGAGGAAAAACCTACCTTAATATTTTCGTTAATTTCCTTGAAGCGTGTATACGCTTCTTTCAAAGTAGTCATCATTAATCGTTTTTGGATTGCTTGATGCTTTCCATCTTTTTTTTACAGATACATAATCTTTTTGGCCAGGCATAGCTCTACTTACTTCATCGTCTTCAAAATATTGAATTATTTTTTCTTTTGTCTCATCTGTTAATGAAGTACTCGACCTAGCATTTTTGGTTGCAAGACAGTTATTTTTGAATTGTTTTGCCTCTTTTGCTGTATTTCTATTGGTTTTGAACTCATCAATGGCGTCTTGAATAGACCACGAGCTTGGCAGCATCGACAAAATCAATAATTTTTCTTTCCTTGTCGTGGCTAGATTCGAGAACCTTTCCTTCATATTCATAATTACCTCATCGTAGTCTGTATTTTCCACATCCTCAGGTCCTAATTTGAAGAGGTTTATTCGTACAGCTTCGTTGATTTCACGGTATTTTTTCTCGGGATAATTGACGTAACCCATCTTCGTCCATTTAATCGGAGTCACTTTTATTCCAGCTATCCCTTCGTTGAAGCGTTCGATGTTGACCTTCTGGATGCACTCATCTTCTGATTGATTTGTTGAAACAGATGTCGCTGATGGTACCGTGGCAAGACTATCTGCACTTGGTACTTCTGGTAATTCCTCAGTTGTTGTCGGTGCATCTAGTAATTCATCGGTTGTTGTTGTTTTCGAACTTCCTGCAACCTGATCCACCGATGATGTACAGATTGCCCGTTTGTCAACGTTTAAACGGCAGGACGTACAAATGCGTAAATTTGTATTCAATGTAGACATTGGAGCATAACCAGCCGCTTTCAGTTTATCTATGGTGCTTTCGGTGAGATTTCGTAGCTCTTTCGAACACTTTTTTTCTGCAAACGGCCTGCAACAGTTGAGAAAGCGACTACTCATGTTGCTCGTTCAGTGCTGGGAATGGTAATAGTAGTAGGCTTGAATTTTCGCGAAAATCACGTGGCTCTCCCATTACAGTAGTTCAAAAACGCGAATCTCATCAAGTAGCCTATGTTGGGTGCACGATTTTTGTAAATCATGAGTGTCATTGAAGGTTCTAAATGCGGGAAATGCTGCGGGAAATAGAACATTTTTCTACAGTAATTTTGGGTTGCCCTTAGCAACGGGTGTTTTTGTAATTTTCAAGGCATTTTGCCTACAGCAGCGATGGGCGTGAGTTTCACTGGCTTCGCTGACTGTGATTGGCTTTGTTTGGCTACTGTAGAGTGAATTTCAGATTTTTTCCCAACCCTGTGCTCGTTAGATTTTAATAAACAAAATCACTTTTAAGTTTTTACTGACTAGTTTGGCGTCGTTTGCTTGACTGAAGAAAAATTTTACAATTAAATCTTTTATAACCATAGTGGTAGTATATTTTTAGCTTTTTCGTGAGTATGTCCATGGTATGTACCTATCATGTTTTTGATGTTGTTGAAGTTACTCGCTTTCTCCCAAATATGATTAACAAAGTCTATTCTCTACCAAGGCGGGTCTATACCCAGGTGTAATCAGATTTTAACTTTGTGGAGAAAACCAGCGCCGAGAAAACCGACCTGCTTTACGTATACTAGATCACCTGGGTATAGACCCGCCTTGTTCTCTACGAGGTAAACTTTTTGCAGGTAAATTAGTCGTATACCTGTATAGAAAAAAATCAAATTTGTGAAATATTTGAAATGTCATAACTTTTTTGTTTATTGGCTTACCATCACCAAATTTTTATGGTAGATAGCTAATATAATGGACCGTTTTCCCTCAAAAAATTGGTATTTCGATAGGGTTTTGAGATATTTGAGTTTTTGTGACAAAAATGATGTTTTTTAATGCAAAAAAAATTTTACTGTGTGTATTTTTTTTGGAATCTTTATTTAGTTGTCTAACTTTGTTTCTTTAGTTGTCTAACAATCGAGCTGTGCAGCTTTTTGAATATTTTTCTTAGTCTCTTTTTAAAGGTTCTGATCAGAGTTCGTTTTTCAAGGTCCTGCAAAAATTGAAAAGGGTAACTCCCGTTGTTTTTATGAGATCATTTGTTTTTTTTTTTTTTTTAATTTTTCCACTGTTTCATAATTTAGCACCTCATTAAAAATTTGGCACCTTCATTAATAATGTGCAAATAATCCGATCATTGCTTGTTTCGAGTTTGATGACGTATGTATCTAATGCCGGTTTCGCCTTCCAGCTGTTCGCGCACTCGATTAGTCATGCATGGTTATGGGAGGTATAAAAAAAACTGCCGTCACCGCTTGTCTGGTTGATTTTTTTCACCACACAGTGTGGGTTATGTCAACAATCCTATAAGGTTACTACGGGATGGAGGAAAAAAAGGTGTATGTGATAATGAGATGTTTTAATTAGCCGTAGACAGTTGGACGCGAAAGCAAAAAAAAAGCGAAAGGCTGATGTTTTTATGAATGCAACCAATTCACGCGACACACCTAATCCAAGGATCAATTGTGGGGGTTACAAACTCTGTGTGTCGTTAGATTTTGCTCCATGTGGGTTAGGAGTATTAGCACGAGCAATGTGTTTTGCCGTATAAGGTCTGCTGATAGGTTACTTTCAAACGAGGTTATAAGGTTGAATCTAATCTTTGGGTGAAGGATTCGAAGTCAATTCCCGAGCATTATTTGAATAAGGAATAATCCCTCTACCAGCAGCTTCAATTTTTTTAACACAAAAAGGTATTTAAATCGTAATGTTTTTTTTAAATATTGTCGAAAGGACGTGTATTTTATCAATAACTATTTTGTTACAAGAAATTCAACGAGAAATCAGTATATAAACTATCCCTTGTATTATTCACTAGGAACATCTAAAAGCAATGCCTTAGGCAGGATTTTCCCAAGAAATTGATTCAGGGATTCTTTGAAGTATTTTCTCTTAGATCATTTTTGGATACTGTTCCAAAAAGCTGAGGGTCGTGGGCTCGATTTTCGCTGGTCGAAGATCTTATCGGTTTGAAAATTTTAGGACTTCCCTGACAAATAATATGCACATGCAAAAGGAGTCCAATGGAAAAGAATGCACTCAGTTAATAATAATAGAAGTGTTCAAAAGAACTCTAAGCTGAAAATCAGACTCTGTTTTTGTCTGGACGTAATGCTAGAAAGAAGGAAGAAAGATAGAAAAGAAGGAAGGTATAAAGGAAGAGAGATAGAAAGGAAACAAGGACCTTTTAAGCTTTTTCAACAAAGTTTGCAGAATTTGGAATGGTTTTGAAATTTTCCATGTATATATTTCTGGATCATTCTAGAGATTACTCTAGATATTACATAAAAAACCATTAACAATTTATGCCGAACTTTTGCTTGAAATTCTGAAGTTATTTAAAATTATACTCAAAAGAATTCCAGCTAGAAATCCAGTGAATTTCAATGTTACTATTTTGAGGAGTTTCTAAAGAAATCTATGAAAAAAAAGAAAAAAAAGAAGAAAAGGAAATATTTAAAAACAATGCAATTTATACTTTTGGGAACTTATAATCAGAAGACACAGTGTGTTTATTTGACAAATTGAGACATGAATTTGCGAAAAAATACGCGTTCTATTGAGACTCGAACTCACGACTCCGTGTACGCTAGACCGGTGGTTTAACATTACCCAGTGGGTAAATTAAATCAATGCCAATGATCAAATCGTCAGTTTTTGTTGAGAGTTTGTTATTTTTTGTATGTAAAATTATCGAAAAACGTAAAAGTTATTGTAATTCAAAAGTTTTTTCCAGGTAAAAAATAATGTTTCAGGTATGGGGGTTAATAACAATTGGATTAATAACAATTGTATCACACAAGAAACAACTCATAATTGTGAAGCACATTTACCTACATGTTGTAAGCAACGATAACTTACGCGAACGTTTTTCCTGTGTTCTCTCATTTCAGGCGTTTCACTAATCGGACTTGTCCTGGGCGGAGTCCACAGGCTGCAAGTCAGAACACCTAACTGAAACTGATACAGCTCAACTGGCCTGGAGGCCATCGGCAGTATGTGCGTGTATTTAACTAGCTGGGTAGTGCAATGAGTGCTGCAAAATCAATTCAAATTATATCAAATCGAGTGAAATTAATTATGTGTGAAGAAAAATGTTCGATGGAAATTGTGCTGGCGGGTTGATATCAATTAAAGCCACATAAAAATGTCACGTTGTGGCAGGGCAATAAACGCACAACGGAAATAATCAGTGATTGACGCCGGTTGCCGAAGAAAAGGTCGCCGTTGGTATGAAATACACGAAAAATGTGCGATTGCCTTAAAATGTTAAATTTTGTGCTTGGCTCTGGAAGTGATAGTGTCAATAGTGAGGTTCGTCGAGTGTCATTGCTTTGGGAGGTCAAACCTCGCCGCGGTTGGCTGTGCGATAAGACGTAAAAATTGGGAAATAGTATGAAGCTGGAAGGCAGTGTGTCGCCGAAAGAAGCAGACGAGGAAGCTAGTTATGAAGCAGAAGACAGGGAGCCGAAGAAATACCATCGGGCGGTTGTTGGAAGCGACAGGTGGCATGGTCAACAGTGCAGCAATAATCATAAGTGTAAACGATACAATGCTCCCGGCGCTAGGTGTGAATTAATGTTCGTGGCAGTTGTGGTGATAATTTTAACCAGCTTCACGGTAATGATTGGCGGTGATGTCTTTACCGTTGGGTATCTTACTGGTTCGCAGCGACGTCCGGGAGATCGAGAATATGCAAGACCAGGTGAGTTGGTTTTATATATTAGCGTTGCACATGGAATTTAATAGATGCGTAAGGTTTGTTTTTATTTGAGGTAAGTTACTGTCACAAATCCTATCATGGTTCACTAAAACCTCATTTTATGTTCACAAAGTATTACATTTCATTTACCGTAGTAGTTCAGAATTTTTACAGCTGAGTTGCTTTCACCTGTTTATGAGAAAAATAAACGCTTTCATTTAACTTAACCTAACTTTACCAAGATATATAATGCATTTATCGTGGCAGAAGAAGATTGCAACGATTTTTGTCTAAAACTATTGATAATTTTGTTCGACATTTATTCAAATGATTCAACGTTGGATATTCTATGTAACTCATTAGTATACCAGGGAGGAAGCTTCAGAATCATTTTCTAAATTTTATTTTGAATCCTCTGCAGAGCTTTCTTCCTGGTATTATAACAACTAGTCCATATTGGTACAGCATACAATATGACTGGTCTGAACATTTGTTTAAAGATCAAAAGCTTGTCCTTAATACAAAGTTTTGTTTATTTTTATAAATTAGCGGATAAAGATATTTTACATATTTACATTTGGCTTGAACACAAAGACTAACTTAGATAAGTAAGGCAAACAAAGACTAACAAAAATAACTCAGATAAGTCAGATGTAAAAATATGTATAATATTGGTTCTAGCCTTGAGGAACACCAGCTCTTACAAGAAGTCTTTCAGACTTGGAGTTCTGATAATTAGCCTGAAGCTTACGATTTGACAGATAACAATGGATTATTCTAACATTGTATTTTGGAAAATTAGCATAGTATAGGCTGACTGTACATATATGTCAATGATTGCTACTCCGTGATTGATCGGGGCTGGTAAGAATTGCACTTCGATCCAAATGAATAAGGGTTTGGAGTTATCGGAGTACAGTTTTAGCAGATCTCATTCTTCTTCTTTCTGGCGTTACGTCCCCAATGGGACAGAGCCTGCTTCTCAGCTTAGTGTTCTTATGAGCACTTCCACAGTTATTAACTGAGAGCTTACTATGTCAATGACCCATTTTTGCATGCGTATATCGTGTGGCAGGTACGGTGATACTTTATGCCCTGGGAAGCCGAGAAAATTTCCAACCCGAAAAGATCCTCGACCGGTGGGATTCGAACTCACGACCCTCAGTTGGTCTTGCTAAATAGCTGCGCGTTTACCGCTACGGCTATCTGGGCCCCTCAGCATTAGCAGATCTCATATTATTGATCAATTACGGCGCCGTCCAAGTCCTTACAGTCAGTTGGAGTGGGGAAGGAATATTAGGGTGTAATGATTGTTGATTTTAGAGACCGAGAATATTTCTGCACCTCCACAATCACCACAGGAAGGGTGTTTATCAGTGAGGAAGGAAAAACAATCTGGGAGTCACCTTTGGTCGATGATGCGATCCATGGATAAGGAGGAAAACTATGACTTTACTTAAAACTAGTTTTGCATTTGTCTCACAGCGAAAATATTTTATAAGATCGAAGTTTAAAAAGATAAGTCAGCATTCAAAATGTCGAACTATACAAAGGTTATATTTAGTATTGACAAGAAAAGAAAACTATGTTTAAAAAAATATTTTTAATAAGAATAAGGATTCATGCCGACACTTGAAATGAAGAACTATTCTAAGTTTGTTTTGAAAAATACAAAACTGATAGTGATGAAAGTTTAAAAAAAGGTAAGAACACTATTCAATCTTCCTTATTTAAGGCTATGACATTTGGTCGAACGACATTTAGTCGAATGACGTATGGTCGAATGACGTTTGGTCGAAAGTACATTTGGTCGAATGGACATTTCGTTGAATGGACATTTGGTCGAAAGGAATTTGATTGCTCTAAGAAATATATGACATTTGGTCGAAAGGACATTTAGTCGAATAGGGATTTGTAAGATTTTTTTTACAGAGAGACATATTGAAGTTAATTTACAGTCATTGTGTCATTGATAAGGGATAGCATGTTGGTAGATATTGATACTGGAGGTTATAAACGCTAAAACAACATTATAATATGCAAGAAATCTACACTACCCGTCATTAATACGGACTCACTGAAATAAGTATTGCAACACTCAGCTGAATAATGAATCACCCCCAAAAAGTTTAGCATCACCTCAAAACAGGTTATTTCACATTGCTATATCTCGAGATCCTTACGACTTGCAAAGAAGCAATCTTCAGCAAAGTTGTTCAGGGGATCAAGGACATCCGGAAAGCGAACAGTTTAGTTCGCGATCTTGCCGCTAGGTGGCGCTAGTGAGCATGCAAAATTGAGCATTTTGAACTAGTTCTACCTTGTGATCCATAAGAGATAGAAAGTTCGGGTCTTCGGCAAAGTTGCTCAGGGGTTCAAGGACATCCGGAAAGCGATCAGTTTAGTTCGCGATTTTGCCGCTAGGTGGCGCTAGTGAGCATGCAAAATTGAGCATTTTGAACTAGTTCTAGCTTGTGATCCATAAGAGATAGAAAGTTCGGGTCTTCGGCAAAGTTGCTCAGGGGTTCAAGGACATCCGGAAAGCGATCAGTTTAGTTCGCGATTTTACCGCTAGGTGGCGCTAGTGAGCATGCAAAATTGAGCATTTTGAAGTAGTTCTAGCTTGTTTCGAGTCTTCGGCAAAGTTGTTCAGAAAGTCAAGGACATCCGGAAGACAGATAGTTTGGTTCGAGATTTTGCGCTAGGCGGCGCTAGTGAGCATGTAAAACTGAGCATTTTGAACTAGTTCTAGCTTGCGATCCACAAGAGATAGAAAGTTCGAGTCTTCAGTAAGTAAAGAACAAAAATAAAGTAAAGGACATCTAAATATCAAATTTTTTGATTCCTAATTTTGCCACTAGGTTACACTAGTACGCATATTCAATTAAATAAATGAAACAAATACTATCTTACGAGCCAGATGAGATAGAAAGTTTGAGTCTTCGGCAAAGTTGTTCGGAAAGTCAAGGGCATCCAGGAAACAGTTTACTCTAGAGGGATGACTGTTCCTTAGCATTATGAATTTGATAAGATAAAATTTCCAGAATGCTGTTCAGAAATCCTTTGACATTTGAAAGTTGAAGTGATTTGAAGCACTTCATGTACGTTTTTCCAGATTTGATAAGTTCAATTTCCAAGTGATTGATGTTTGATTTTTGAAGCAAATTTAAGGCATTCAGGTCTCATTCACTTTATATTCAGTGTTTCAGATTTGACTAGCTCCATATCCAAGAGACTCATGTCCAATTCAATTCATATTCAAGTGTTTCAGGTGAGAATCACTTCATGTGATTCATGTCTGATTCACTTCATAGTCAAGTGTTTAAGGTAATATTCACTTCATGCACAAGTAATTCAGGACCGATTACATTCTTCTTCAATTAATTCAGATATGATTCGCTTTATATCCAAATGATTCATGTAATGTGACACTTCATTTTTGAATGCATGCTCACTAGCGGCAAAATCGCGAACTAAATTGTTCCCTTTTCGGATGTCCTTGAACCCCTGAGCAACTTTGCCGAAGACCCGAACTTTCTATCTCTTATGGATCACAAGCTAGAACTAGTTCAAAATGCTCAATTTTGCATGCTCACTAGCGCCACCTAGCGGCAAAATCGCGAACTAAACTGTTCGCTTTCCGGATGTCCTTGAACCCCTGAGCAACTTTGCCGAAGACCTGAACTTTCTATCTCTTATGGATCACAAGCTAGAACTAGTTCAAAATGCTCAATTTTGCATGCTCACTAGCGCCACCTAGCGGCAAAATCGCGAACTAAACTGATCGCTTCCTGGATGTCCTTGATCCCCTGAACAACTTTGCTGAAGTTCGCTTCTTTGCAAGTCGTATGGATCTCGAGATATAGCAATGTGAAATTACCTGTTTTGAGGTGATGCTAACTTTTCAGGGTGATTCAATATTCAGCTGAGTGTTGCAATACTTATTTTAGTGAGTCCGTATTTATGACGGGTAGTGTATATTGGTGTACTGTTATTTCTTGAACAAACTTCAAGATTTCTATATGCGCCGAGCGATATTTCAGGTTTTAATTGTTCACGCAGACTCACCCACAATATCGGTTGAGCTTTTGCGTTGATGTCATATTTCTTATTCCGGCTGATTCTGCAGATCGGATGAATCGTGACAAAATGATCTCAAATGAAAGCAAGTCAAACTATAGTCAGCTAAGTTGATTCTTATTATCTCACATGATACATTACACTTGTTCGACAAAAAAAGTCGATATGAGTGCACAGAGACCGGACACCCCGGGCTTGAAAGTATAAAAATAAACAAAAATAATGGCGTTTTCAGAATGTTCGTGTCTGCCCCAGGTCATTTTTAAAATATACTTGAACTTTTTGCATTTTTTATTCGAAAATCTAATCTAAATCAATAAACCGACCACAGTGTTTTATATTCAGGACAGGGGAATTCATGTTGCCATATATGTTTCAACTTAAATACAATATGAAGAGTTGTAATAAGATTTGCAGGGAGGCCCTCCCCCTTTTTTTGTACCCTCCCCATTTTTAAAGTATCGCAAATGATGGAATATTTGATATACAGGGGGTTGTCAAAATAACTGGGACAGGCAAAAATTGGGCCAACTTTGGAATGCTGAAACTTTGACAAAAATTGACCGATTTCAATTCTTTAAGAAGTAATGGACAGGTCAACTAATCTAGTTTTGAGGTGCATCCACGGAGATGAAATATGACCACCGGATACCGGTGATAATCCGGATTTCCGGAAGCATGTCTTATGCAGTAAAATTATGACGTGTTTTTAGCAAAGGTCTCAGCTAAAAAATCAAAATTTTACTACACATGAAGATAGAAGATCTAATTCTGAAGCGATTGGTGCGCCAAGTATTAATATTGGTCCAGAAACAACCAATATATGGCCATTTCCCCGGAATCGGTGCCGGTAGTGGATCCGAATTGGGATCAAACAATTTATTCACTCAAAATATGTCGCGCAATATTGTTTTCTCCCTAGCTTATCATAAAATACCCTATTATAAGTTGAAAATGAGTCTTGTACAGATTTGGCCACTCATGGCGCCGCCCAGTGCCCCGGGGGAACCTTGCATAGGGGACATTTCGATTTTGACACCAAAGCATATCATGCGACGGCTCATTCTTCATGTCTTGTCGTAAATAGGGCAACTGGAGACTCAAAATGGATAGTTGACTACAGTGACTACTTCCGGGACCACCGGATGTTCCAGAGGGAACCTGTAATTAGGGACAATTGATATTGAACTCCAATACATATCGTGCGACAGTTCATTTTTCATGTCTCGTGCTAAATAGGGCTATTGTAGACCTTAAGTGGATATTTGACTACAGTGGCCAATTTTGGGACTACCGGAATTTCCCGGAGGAACTTGTCATTGGGAACATTTCTGTTTGATTATCACCGGTATCCGGTGGTCATATTTCATCTCCGTGGATGCACCTCAAAACTAGATTAGTTGACCCGTCCATTACTTCTTAAAGAATTGAAATCGGACAATTTTTGTCAAAGTTACAGCATTCCAAAGTTGGCCCAAACACTGTGTCGGTTTATTGATTAGATTAGATTTTTAAATAAAAAATGCAAAAAGTTCAAGTATATTTTAAAAATGACCTGGGGCAGACACGAACATTCTGAAAACGCCATTATTTTTGTTTATTTTTATACTTTCAAGCCCGGGTGTCCGGTCTCTGTGCATTCATATCGACTTTTTTTGTCGAACAGTGTTATGAATATGATTCTCTTGTTGGATTTGTTTTGATTTAATTAATTACGAAACGAAGTCATTGACACTACCATCTAAGCTAAGTATTTCCCTGAGAAATGTAATTTAGTGTGAAGTCACATTTACAACAAAAGTTCGCCATGAGTAGGAAACCGTACCCTTCAGGCGGAAGTATTGATGCACTTCGTCAAAAACATTTATTAAAAGCTACCCACATTGGCCCCTTTATTCTACGTTTAGTGCATTATATGTAGACAATTCAAAGTGACCAAGTTGTTCTATGTTTAACTGTATCAGGTCTGGTCCCCACACTTCAAATTCTTAAGTCGTACGCTGTAAAACTTGATACTTGATAAAAATGCCGAGCACTCACACTGGAAGTTTTCGTTGGCTAAAGATCAGCAATTATTTATAAAGAACGATATCATTTTGAAAGAATAATAAATTCAGCAATGTTTATTATTCCAATAACTGAGCGAAATTGTTTCATAAAAGAGTGATGATATTTTGAAAGAATAATAAATTCAATAGATGATTATGTTTCCAACGTTGAGCAAAAAGTGGACACGATTCCCTTTGAACATCTTCCCGTCTGCCAAATCAAAAATTACAGAGGAATAAGTGCATTTATATAAATAATTTATCCTTTGTAGACACTAGTACATATACCAACCACCTTCTTCTTCTTTCTGGCTTTACGTCCCCACTGGGGCAGAGCCTGCTTCTCAGCTTAGTGTTCTTATGAGCACTTCCACAGTTATTAACTGAAAGCTTACTATGCCAATGACCATTTTTGCATGCGTATATCGTGTGGCACGTACGAAGATACTCTATGCCCTGGGAAGTCGAGAAAATTTCCAACCCGAAAAGATCCTCGACCGGTGGGATTCGAACCCACGACCCTCAGCTTGGTCTTGCTGAATAGCTGCGCGTTTACCGCTACGGCTATCTGGGCCCCTATACCAACCACCTTGTAGAGTGTAGATAACAATCATCATGTAATCAGATTCGTTATTGACTTCTGATGAAGAGTATTTTAAAAGACACCGTCTTCAGCCATTTAGCTGCACAGACTTTTCGCTCAAAATAAACGTAGGATTATCCATTTGTGCAAAAATCTAGTTCGATTTTATATCTGTTAAGTAAAACGATTGTTCGACCAAATTCGACCAAATGTCCATTCGACCAAATGTCCCTTCGACCAAATGTACTTTCGACCAAATGTCATTCGACCAAACGACATTAGACCAAATGTCTGTCGACCAAATGTCCTAAAAGCCAATCTTATTCTTCAGGATTGCGGATTCAAATTTTCAAGAGCACGGATCTGGAGAACCAAACATCCGTTTGAGCTGAAAACCTAATCGATTGGTCACCACCAGCTAGTTGGCTTCGATTCATCTTCACCTTAAGAAAACCTTTCTTAATTACTTTTGCAAATCCTGCCGTATCATTTTCATAGCAGGAACGCAAGTACCGTAATCCGGCGTAACATTGATCGCAATGACTCTCCTTATATTTATAAACTAAGGTTAAGGTTTTTGCATAAATTCAGTTGTATTCAAGCGTAAATTTTTCAACTTTTGGAAATAATGATTTTAATGATTATGGATGACACGCTCAAAAAATCATGCCTCACATGAGTTCAGAAAACGATATGAGCAAAAGAAATGCAGTTGTCACTAAAAATGACATCGCTGGAAACGATTCCATTGTCAAAACTTTCATAAATATGTTCAGTTAAGCATAATTTACAAATTACTTCAAAGAATGCAGAAATCTCTTAGGAAATTGCCTACATTCAGGCGTTTTCACCATTCAAGGTGTTTTTAATTTTTGAAATAACTTTAAAAGCAAATGAATGTAAGAGTTTGGTTTTCATATTCGGATTCAGGGGGCATAATTTTAGTAAGTAATGATATTTTCAATATAACCGAACGTTATTTTCATGGGTAATCAATGTTACCCCATATCAGCTAAATCAAAAAAATCACTCAAAACATTTTTTTAAACATGCTTCAAACTTCCAGAAAACAAAATACAGTATATAGACACGAGCATTGGGTGTCAGTACTTGTTTTAAAAATATAAAACTTGCAACATATGCATCTTCAAATAAAATTATTAAGAATATAAAAAAAAAAACCCGGAGAACGGTACGCTGAAATTGCCTTTTCTTCACGTTTTCAATATGGATCAAGCGATTAAAATCATCGCCTATAATCACGGATTCGAATTTGTCTTCACATTTTTGAATTACAATGACCCTTGCTTCAACAATAGAATTAGTTAATGCTTTGAGATCATTGTCAATATCAAGTTTTGTTTGCAAAGAAATGTTGACATCAAGGTTATTATCGATGTATATTTGATATTCAAGTCAAAATCAGCGTGAGTAACCAGCTGAATACAAAGATGTTTAGAGTCGGTTAAGACCAAATCAATCGTAGAACGGTTTCTTGAAGAGGAAAAACAAGTAGGGCACTCAGAGTATTGAATTGAGAAATATCCTCAAGAGCACTCCTCAAATAAAATTCTGCCGTTGGAATTCGCAAATTATTCGATGAGCTATGTTTTGCAATAGAATAACCAATGACAAAAAGTGTTGACTTATTGAGTCAATTTCCGCAAGTTATTTTTAAGCAAATTATATTGCTGTCCAGTGCATTGAAAAGGCAAATAGGCAGCTATGAAAGTATATTTACCAATCTGTGTTCCAACAGATACATTGAAGTTTCAAAAAAAAATAGGTTCAAATGACGAAAAAAGTTGATGAAACCTATTGCGATGATTGCAAATCATCCACATGCCCCATCAAGTCGATCATTACGATGAACAAAAAAAGTTTGGATCTC
>NW_018735437.1:0-37119 GCF_002204515.2 Aedes aegypti
GATATGGTATGCAATTTAGGTTATCGAATCTTGATTGGGTACCATCCGAAAATTTAAATTGTCTATTAAATTTGCTTTCTGATCTGAGGTTTCTTTAGAAATTTTATCTGATTGTCCAACTGTTTCTATAGGTTTTTCATTATTTTGACATGGATAAAAGTATTCAGATGGATTTTCATAATAGTACTCATAGGGATTATTTTCAATCCAATGTCCATCATTATTTGTATATGTTTCATTTTCTGAAGGATCTTCAGTATTATGAAGTTCTTCAACATGGAATTTTGGAGGTCCATTTTGTTGGAAAAAATTCCTTCGATTTTGTTGTGGATACGATGGTTTGGAATTATTAAAATTGGGTCGATTCACATAATTTACTTGCTTAGTTCGTATTGAACGATCTACTTCCATTGGAGCAGGCTTAGGTTGATATATGGGAAAAGGTTTTGGGGCAAAAACGTTTCTGTTGGGAACAGGCAATTTGGGAATGTTATCGTAAAAATTTCTTGTTTGTTGTATAGGCATTCTAGGATTTGGTGGTTGAAAATATGAAAAAGTAGGTTGATTTGTTTGCTTAGGAAGAGAAGGATAGAAGGGTGATGATTTTAATCCTTGTTTGCCTGAAAATTTCGTTCTTCAACACATGCATCAAAAGCTTCTTTTAAAGTAGATGGTTTCCTTGCTCTAACATTTCCACCTATTGGTTCTTTTAAACCAGCAAGAAAAACTTGCAATGCATTTTCCTTATGTGTCGCGATTCTGTCCGTTTTTCAAATCATTATCCTGAATTAAATATTTGTATTGTTGATTAAAAGGGAAAGCAAATTTTGAACCTGTCCATAAAAATTTTCAATAGTTGTTATTGTTGTACCTGGAATAATTCACGCGGTTAAAGTTACACAGTCTCGCTTATCGTTGTAGTAAGCCGATTAAATTTGCTTTGATATCATTCCAAATTAATGGAGTTCCATAAATTTCAAGTATCTGATCTGCTTCACCAATAATTTTTGCACGAATGGATTGTAACCAAACATTAAAAAATGGAGTATTTTCTAATGCAGATATGAAAGGAAATAAATTATCTACTGATCTTATGAAATTATGAAGTTTCACGGGGTTTCCATTAAATGTTGGCAAATCTCTAATAGCTTGAAGTGTAGAACTAGCCCTCGTGCGTTAAAATACACTCAAATAAAGATTTAAAAAAAAAAAAAAACTAATAGCTTGAGGAGTTTTGCATAGATTTCAGAACTATTTCAGCTTGTTGAAACATTTGAGCTGTTTCATCTGCATCAAGTGCATTACCATTATGAGCCATTTTGAAATATTTGTTAAATGAATCAATATTAAAATAAATTTCAAATACCAAAATTATTTTTTATTGTTACGAGTAATTTGTTCTTCTTTCTTAATTCGAGCCCACCGTTCAACTTCACGGGCATAAAATTCTTTTTTCTGTTTTTTCGTGAGATGTGCGGGTGTTTTGCGAATTATTTTTTTATTTTCTGTATTTGGGATATATGGAGGTTGATTCACATTATCCCAATTTTCATTTTCCATATTTTATTTAAAAATATAAAAACAACACTTTTTCTTTCTAAAAAAAAATTAAATTTCACTTTTCTTTCAAAAAAAAAATATAAAACTGTAAAAACAACACTTTTCTTTCTAAAAAAAATTAAACTTCACTTTTCTTTTAATAATTATACAAATCACTGTTTTTCTTTCTTTTCCTAAAAACTTAATGCTAAAAATTTTGTGATGATTGAGTGGTTGTTATTTTGTTAAGAAAATATTATACAAAATTTACTTACAAAAGTAGAAGAAAATGTCCCATGTTCATTGGGTTTCTTCAGTTGGTTTGTCGTTAGTGGCAGCTCCAGCGATTTGATACTTAATTTTCGCTTAAGTTTTCACTTTCACTTTCACTACACTGGACCGGTTACTACGCGACTGCGCCAGTTAACTCCCCGAGCGGGTGGAGTTCTTTTTAAAAAACTAAAACACTTCTAATTCTATGATACAACTGACTCTATTCCTAATTGGCAAATGGGTTTTTTATAATCTTCAATTGGCCCTTGGCCTTGAAAGCATACTAATGTGGTGGCGTCGTTTCTGCTGATGCAATTTCCCACGCGTAGTCGTCAAACGGTTCTGCTTTTCGTCTCGAAGAACAATGCTTTCTTATCGTCACTTGTTGATCTGCCTGTTGATCCGCTTGCGATGATGATTCATGGTCACGGTCCTTCCTATGCTGGGATCGATGGTTTGATGATCGGGAACTTGCGGGTGTGTAAATAGAGTGTCAATCATTGTTGTGAACCATATTGCCTGTGATGATTTCCATTCCTCTTGGATGTTTCTTCGAAATATGTCACATGGTAGATTATTTATGGGTTTGATCTGGAATTCGATCTAGGAATCTGGGATGTTTACTGAAAGTGTGTCGCGTAAGCGCATAATGAGTTATTTATGGTTTTGTTTACGGACAATCTCCAGATTGCGCAATTACGCATCTGCTTTCATTTCATAAGTGATTCATAAGTGAATCATTAGGTTGTTTATGATTTAATGCTAGGATACGTGAGTTGTGGTAATCCTTTACATGGATAAGCCGTTAACTTATATATATATATATATATATATATATATATATATATATATATATATATATATATATATATATATATATATATATATATATATATATATATATATATATATATTTTGGGGACTATGCACCTGAATAGAAAAGTAATCGCCTCGAAAAGTAATCAATATCGATGCGTGCGAAATGCCAGAAATGGTCAAGAAAATTATTTTCTTTGATCGCAGTATGTAGTTTGGAAGAAGTGTCATTTAAAATAGAGCTCGCTGTATACAATTTTTAACCAATTCTTTTAAAGGAATGTTTATTTTACTTGAGCGAAATTGCATCAGTATCAGAAGGCCGGCTCCAGAGGCATGTTCCCCATCATTTGGGAGATTTGTGCTTCACAGCCACACACATCACTTCACATTAGTCATGATGTCGAAATTTTATATTATGTTATTCCAAATCTGAGTTATTATGTTATTATTATGTTGTTCTAGAAGCAAATTTTAATTACAGTCAACTCTCCTTAACTCGATATTGAAGGGACCATCGAGTAAGGGATGTATCGACTTACAGAACACTAAACCAAGGGACCATCGAGTTAGCCATGAAAACCAACTTTTACTATGGTTCTCTAACTCGATATCGAGATACGGAATATCGAGTAAGGGAGAGTTAACTGTATTATTTTTAGTCATTCTAACTCGTATTTCAAACCAGATATGACAAGTTTAGTTATCAAGAGAAAATTTGCCATCACTTAGTAATTTACCTTTATCCCGGTTGTTTGTTAATATTTGAAATATGTGGGCTGAGTTGTCTTTAATTTGGCAATAAGAATAGATTAAATTAATTAACTCATTACGCGTGGTAAAAATGGATAAATTATGAACATTATGAAAAAAATCCACGTGCTCGGCTGGGATTTGAACCCAGGACTCTTGTATGCTAGACGAGCGCTTTATCAACTAATCTACCGAGCCACTTGGTGACCCAATAACAAGGTTACAAGTTTCGAATTCAAATCCACACAGACCACGCAGACCGCGTGCAGAGCCAGTGCGATTTATCGCGACTCCAGTTGGAAGCCGGAATCATCGACACGCGACAATCGATTTTTCTCAAAATCTATGCGTTGAACCTAACGTCGGGCATAGTGCGCTGGACAGCGGATCTGGTGGACTACCCAGCGCACCTTGCCCGACGTAGCTCCGACGCATAGGTTTGGAGGAAATCCGTTTTTTCGCGTGTCAAAAATTCCGGTTTTCATCTGTGTGAATAATATTTAGTGTTGAAACTGTTTGCCTATCATATCTACATCGCTTTCACAACAACTGTATTGTGGAAGAGTAAAGATGCGGGATGGCTAGCAACGTGTCGTTCTCACTCAAGTGGCGACATGACTACTACAGAGAGGCAGTAACATTTTAATATAAATTGACGCTCATATTGAGCTAATCTTTACCACGCGTAATGTTTTAGCTAATTTAATAACCATGCGGATTGGATTACCGTACAGCTCAATATAAGCGACAATTGATAATTAGGAATAGTTTCAATACGGCGCATACTGTAGCAAAACAAACCTTTGCCAAAGCGACACCAAAGTGAAAGAATATTATCCGACTCCCGTATAAGAAAACAGAATGTTTTAATGTAGAAATATAGGTCAAATTTTAACTTATAAATGAACAAAAGCGAGCATAATATTCAAAAATTTGTCATATATTTGAAACTAATGCATCCAAATTCAGTTCAGATTCGACCGTTTTATATTAAAATTTAGATAATTTAGGTATATCCAGGGAAAAAACTCCAGAATATGCGAAACATGACCCTCTATTTCGTATACGGTACTGAGCTTAGTGACATCTGAACTCACGAATGCTCACATACGCTCGTTTGTTTTTGTTTTCCCTTGAGAAACTTGCACACGCTTTCCAGACTCATTAAAATGCATATTGTCCCCTTGATGCTACAACTAGATAACTCGAAAATCCAAATTTCGTACTATTCAACATTGAAAGTTTGACCGTTTCACAAGGTGATGGATCATCACAGATAATAAAATTGAAAAGTAATCTTTGACTTGTTTACTTTGAATCACACGCTCATGATCTATGAATATCTGGAAGATTTAATTAAGATTTATGATTCGACAAATTGAACTCTAAAAATCGAAAATTCGAGTTATCTAGTTGTAGCATTAAGGGGATGATATGTAAAAATATTACTCAAATTGAAAAATTTACACTCACATTCCCACCCTGTAGGTGTCACCATCCCTCGGAATCGAATTGGCACACTGACATAGGCAATCGAAACATTCCTATTCTTGATTTCCTATTTGAGAACTGAGCTTGACTTTAAACGCATCATGTTCTTTCCTATAGGCTTCAGTGCTTGCTCATTACGCCTAGTTCGGAGTCAGATCGCTTAAAGATTTGCAATTGATTTGCCCCAATATTCTCCCCTAAGCCTAATACAGTCAGACTGCTTGTCACCAGCCACGCATTTGGCGAAGGGTCTGCAGATCGTCCTCAATTTGGTCGATCCATCTGGCCCGTTGTACACCACGTCATCTTGTGCCGGTCGGAATATTTTCGGGAACCAATTTCACCGGATTGTTATCCGAAATTCTGGTGACATGCCCGGCCCACCGCAACCTCCCAATTTTCGCGAAGTGAACAATGGTTGGCTCTCCCAACAGCTGGTGCAATTCATGGTTCATCCGCCTTCTCCACGTTCCGTCTTCCATCTGCACTCCGCCGTAGATGGTCCGCAACACTTTCCGTTCGAAAACACCAAGGGCGCGTTGATCCTCTGCACGTAGGGTCCATGTTTCGTGCGCATAGAGGAGTAGATTTCTTTGCTGGTGTTATTGCCGGCGGTCACGAGTGAGCCCAAGTAAATGAATTCTTCGACCATTTCGATTTCATCACAGTCAATATGAGGCGTGGGAGGCGTGCCGTGTCCTCTCTTGAGCCACTTGCTATCATGTACTTTGTCTTTGACTCAGGGTTCTGAATTATCGTATCAATGATGCGAAATCTACGATTTTTCGCACGTAAGGGAATGCTTTTTCACTTCCTCACGTGAAAATCTATTTTCGCTCACACTTATTTTCCCTAGAGCTACGATGGAGGATAACCGAAAATCATTCCACTACGGGAATAATTTCTTTTTCACCCCATCATATTTTCGCTCACCAACTTATCCCGAGAATTATCACTATGTGGATAAACAAAAACTGGTGCCGCCGACGGGATTCGAACCTACAACATTGCTAAAAACAGCCGCGATGCGTGCACGCTAACCATGCTACTACATCAACTTGACGAAAGCAGCAGTTAATTTGATGCATAAAAGCAACTGCTGCTTGTGGCGATGGACACATGAAAAGTTCTCCTTGGAGAGGAGAAAAGTAAAATAAAATTCTCACAGCTGTGGAGTTGTGCTGTTATCTATTTTCGCTTTGTTTTGTAGACGGATAATTTCGCAAGGCAGCTTTTCGCTGAAAATTGTGGTGAGGGAGAAATCCATTATCGTGAGAGTGAGTGAGAATTCGGAAGCTTGTCTTTGACACATAGATGTTCAGTCCGATTCGCCTAGCTTCAGCCCTTAGTTGGATTACGTACCCGCCATCGTCTCACAGTTCCGTGCTACGATATCTATGTCTTCGGCGAAACCAAGTAGTTGGCTGGACGTTCTGAAAATCGTGCTACTCGTGTCAAACCCTCTAACGCAATGTTGAAAAGTAAACACGAAAGGCCATCACCTCGTCGTAATCCTCTGCAAGATTCGATGGGACTCGAGAGTGTTTCTGATATTCGGACTACGCACATCACTCGCTCCTTCGTCGCCTTGATCAAGCTTATCAGTTTGTCCGGGAAACCGTTTTCGTGCATAATCTGTAATAGCTGATCTCGAACGATTGTATCATAGGCCGATTTAAAATCGATGAATAAATAAAATCGCTCATAAATCCTGCCTGATATTGTCCAAAGAACTTATACTTATTTATTTGTTCAACAACAATTCAATCAATCAACAGGCTAATACTAAGCCCTAATGATATTCAATCTACAAAAATATCTTTTAAAATTTTGCTTGAACGCTTCTCTAGATAGATATAAATCGGAATAATCTGCCACTATATTAACTATCTAGCAATTGGTGATAGACGGCGGCATAACATTTGGAAGAGTACCCTTATCCTCATGATACGTTATTCCACATTCTAGATCACAGTTTGAATGAATGTTCGAGTTTAATTTATTTTGTTTATCAAATTAAGTATCCATGGTGGAAATATAAAATTAGGAAAACAAGTTTTATATTGATAATAAATCTTCGAGCTGTTTTATTGTGTTTACAATAAACTCTTTCAAACCCGAGATGTGGTCATCAAACTGATGCAATTTTTGACATTTTTGCTCCCCTATGCTTAAACGGTGTTAATTATGATAAAAATCATTCTCCTAAAATTTGAAATGATTTGGAAGATATTTGGTTGTGCACACGCCATTTGAAGTTTATATGGAAATTGCTATGAAAAAGGCAAAGCTTTTGTGTTGAGTCCTCTTACTGCTCGAAATAATAATCTATGGAAAAGTGAACACACTCTTCTTGTGTGAAATCTTCCCAGCTACAACTTTGTCGAAGACCACATTTCGATGGGACGTAAGGATAATTTGTTATTATTGATAACAACGTCTAAACCATGCTGAGATGATCAAGTGAAGTGTTAAAGTTAAATTTGTAGTTTTAAACATACTCTAATAATCCCTCCCCTAAATTTAATATAAAAAGTGTAGTACTGCTTTTTTGCTGTAGAACATAGTAGCCTGGATTACTTTGATCTATTCTACCCACCAGGAGCACCACTGTTGCCTGCCGGACAGTTGGTTCAGCGTGCAAAATGCATACCCAGTTTATGATTACGAATAGCAATTAATCCCGACGTCCAATCAAAATGTGGTCTCTTGCAAAGTTACACTCAAAACAATCCATTACGTATTTTTTTCCATCACACTTTTCACGTAGCATCTACATGAATCGAATGTGAAGATGAATGAACGCATGAATCGATAAACTTTTTCCTTCCGCCGGTGATCGGTAGTTGCTACGTGTTTTTTTGGCTTTGGGACATTTCGTCGAATGACATTTGGTCGAAAGTACATTTGGTCCAAAGGACATTTGGTCGAATGGACATTTGGTCGAATGGCTTCAGAACATTTATTTTGTTCGAATGATGTTTAGTTGGACGGAAATTTGGTTGAATGCTTATTTTGAATTGGTTAATTGAAAGATCATTTTAAAAAAATTGATTATTGTTTTCTAAGTTTTGCAAAATTGATAAGATATTGTTTGAACATATCGTTTTGAATAATCTGTATCATTAACTGTTGTTGAATAAAAAATGGGGCATTTTATGTAGTCTTATTTTTATATCACATAACCTTTTTATTTGTAATTAGAAGTTATGCCAATATCTAGTATTTCAATTATTATTCAAATGAATTTTTCAGTAGTTTTTTGTACATTGACTGAAATTCATAGCTCTAGTGAATTTATTATTCTTTTAAAATATCATCACTCTTTGAAAAACTGCGCGACAACAACGGCAGGAACAATTTGCTTCAAGGAAAACCTTTATGGCGAAATGAATGTTAGGTGTCGGTAACTCTACTTATGGCCAATTGGCTTATTGTGACTTTCAGCTTAACCTTAGTTAGATACTGGGGTCATTATGACCCAAAATCGAATTTCAACCTGCAATATCTCTGTTGTTATCAAACGGATCTTTCTGAAATTCCCTGACTTTTAATATTTTGTGGAAACGAAGCGCAAGACCAAAAAAATTTTTTCTTAAGGTGATTCTAAGATGGCGCCACAAAAAAACAACTTAATAAGATACTGGGGTCATTATGACCCAGAAATGTATACCCCTATAAATCAGCGAAATATCAACCGAATAATGAAATTTATGCCGCATTCGAAAGATATACTACTCAAGATTCTGATCACTACCTGGAATACCGGTTCCGGATCCAGTGGCCACCGGGAATCGGCTACGAAGGGGACCATGTTGGCCACGTGGAATTTCAGTACACTCAGTCCAGAAATCTGCAGTCATCACCAAATTGTGTAAGATGCAGGCCATATAGGAATGTACTGTCTTCAGCAAACTTGTTTCGGGGACCAAGAACTTCCACATGGGATACAATTTAGTTCAGAACTCGACCGCGACGTGGCGCTAGCGTCGATATGAACTTCCGGTAGGGGCTAATTATGCGATAACTCGAGATCGCGAGCACATAGAAGGATGCTGTCTTCGGCAAAGTTGCTCAGGAGGATAAAGACTTCCACATGAGATACAATTTAGTTCAGAACTCGACCGCGACGTGGCGCTAGCGTCGATATGAACTTCCGGTAGGGGCTAATTATGCGATAACTCGAGATCACGAGCACATAGAAGGATGCTGTCTTCGGCAAAAATGCTCAGGAGGATAAGCACTTCCTCATAAGATACAATTTAGTTCAGAACTCGACCACCGCGTGGCGCTAGCGTCGATATGAACTTCCGGTAGAGGCTAATTATGCGATAACTCGAGATTGCGAACACATAGAAGGATGCTGTCTTCGGCATAGTTGCTCAGGAGGATAAGAACTTCCACATGAGATACAATTTAGTTCAGAACTCGACCGCGACGTGGCGCTAGCGTCGATATGAACTTCCGGTAGAGGCTAATTATGCGATAACTCGAGATCGCGAGCACATAGAAGGATGCTGTCTTCGGCAAAGTTGCTCAGGAGGATAAGCACTTCCTCATGAGATACAATTTAGTTCAGAACTCGACCACCGCGTGGCGCTAGCGTCGATATGAACTTCCGGTAGAGGCTAATCATGCGATAACTCGAGATTGCGAACACATAGAAGGATGCTGTCTTCGGCGTAGTTGCTCAGGAGGATAAGAACTTCCACATGAGATACAATTAAGTTCAGAACTCGACCGCGACGTGGCGCTAGCGTCGATATGAACTTCCGGTAGAGGCTAATTATGCGATAACTCGAGATTGCGAACACATAGAAGGATGCTGTCTTCGGCATAGTTGCTCAGGAGGATAAGAACTTCCACATGAGATACAATTAAGTTCAGAACTCGACCGCGACGTGGCGCTAGCGTCGATATGAACTTCCGGTAGAGGCTAATTATGCGATAACTCGAGATCGCGAGCACATAGAAGGATGCTGTCTTCGGCAAAGTTGCTCAGGAGGATAAGCACTTCCTCATGAGATACAATTTAGTTCAGAACTCGACCACCGCGTGGCGCTAGCGTCGATATGAACTTCCGGTAGAGGCTAATTATGCGATAACTCGAGATTGCGAACACATAGAAGGATGCTGTCTTCGGCAAAGTTGCTCAGGAGGATAAGAACTTCCACATGAGATACAATTTAGTTCAGAACTCGACCGCGACGTGGCGCTAGCGTCGATATGAACTTCCGGTAGAGGCTAATTATGCGATAACTCGAGATCGCGAGCACATAGAAGGATGCTGTCTTCGGCAAAGTTGCTCAGGAGGATAAGCACTTCCTCATGAGATACAATTTAGTTCAGAACTCGACCACCGCGTGGCGCTAGCGTCGATATGAACTTCCGGTAGAGGCTAATCATGCGATAACTCGAGATTGCGAACACATAGAAGGATGCTGTCTTCGGCGTAGTTGCTCAGGAGGATAAGAACTTCCACATGAGATACAATTAAGTTCAGAACTCGACCGCGACGTGGCGCTAGCGTCGATATGAACTTCCGGTAGAGGCTAATTATGCGATAACTCGAGATTGCGAACACATAGAAGGATGCTGTCTTCGGCATAGTTGCTCAGGAGGATAAGAACTTCCACATGAGATACAATTAAGTTCAGAACTCGACCGCGACGTGGCGCTAGCGTCGATATGAACTTCCGGTAGAGGCTAATTATGCGATAACTCGAGATCGCGAGCACATAGAAGGATGCTGTCTTCGGCAAAGTTGCTCAGGAGGATAAGAACTTCCACATGAGATACCATTTAGTTCAGAACTCGACCACCGCGTGGCGCTAGCGTCGATATGAACTTCCGGTAGAGGCTAATCATGCGATAACTCGAGATTGCGAACACATAGAAGGATGCTGTCTTCGGCAAAGTTGCTCAGGAGGATAAGAACTTCCTCATGAGATACAATTTAGTTCAGAACTCGACCGCTGCGTGGCGCTAGCGTCGATATGAACTTCCGGTAGGGGCTAATTATGCGATAACTCGAGATCGCGAGCACATAGAAGGATGCTGTCTTCGGCAAAGTTGCTCAGGAGGATAAGAACTTCCTCATGAGATACAATTTAGTTCAGAACTCGACCACCGCGTGGCGCTAGCGTCGATACGAACTTCCGGTAGAGGCTAATTATGCGATAACTCGAGAATGCGAACACATAGAAGGATGCTGTCTTCGGCAAAGTTGCTCAGGAGGATAAGCACTTCCTCATGAGATACAATTTAGTTCAGAACTCGACCACCGCGTGGCGCTAGCGTCGATACGAACTTCCGGTAGAGGCTAATTATGCGATAACTCGAGAATGCGAGCACATAGAAGGATGCTGTCTTCGGCAAAGTTGCTCAGGAGGATAAGCACTTCCTCATGAGATACAATTTAGTTCAGAACTCGACCGCTGCGTGGCGCTAGCGTCGATATGGACTTTCGGTAAGGGCTAATTATGCGATAACACGAGATTGCGAACACATAGAAAGATGCAGTCTTGGGAAAAGTTGTTCATGAGGATAAGGACTTCCACATGAGATACAATTTAGTTCAGAACTCGACCACCGTGTGGCGCTAGCGTCGATATGGACTTTCGGTAAGGGCTAATTATGCGATAACACGAGATTGCGAGCACATAGAAGGATGCTGTCTTCGACAAAGTTGCTCAGGAGGATAAGAACTTCCACATGAGATACAATTTATTTCAGAACTCGACCGCTGCGTGGCGCTAGCGTCGATATGAACTTCCGGTAGGGGCTTATTATGCGATAACTCGAGATTGCGAACACATAGAAGGATTCTGTCTTCGGCAAAGTTGCTCAGGAGGATAAGCACTTCCTCATGAGATACAATTTAGTTCAGAACTCGACCACCGCGTGGCGCTAGCGTCGATATGAACTTCCGGTAGGAGCTAATTATGCAATAAATCAAGATTGCGAGCACATAGAAGGATGTTGTCTTCGGCAAAGTTGCTCAGGAGGATAAGGACTTCCACATGAGATACAATTTAGTTCAGAACTCGACCACCGTGTGGCGCTAGCGTCGATATGGACTTTCGGTAAGGGCTAATTATGCGATAACACGAGATTGCGAGCACATAGAAGGATGCTGTCTTCAGCAAAGTTGCTCAGGAGGATAAGAACTTCCACATGAGATACAATTTATTTCAGAACTCGACCGCTGCGTGGCACTAGCGTCGTTACGAACTTCCGGTGGAGGCTAATTATGCGATAACTCGAGATTGCGAACACATAGAAGGATTCTGTCTTCGGCAAAGTTGCTCAGGAGGATAAGCACTTCCTCATGAGATACAATTTAGTTCAGAACTCGACCGCTGCGTGGCGCTAGCGTCGATATGAACTTCCGGTAGGGGCTAATTATGCGATAACTCGAGATTGCGAACACACAGAAGGATTCTGTCTTCGGCAAAGTTGCTCAGGAGGATAAGCACTTCCACATGAGATACAATTTATTTCAGAACTCGACCACCGCGTGGCGCTAGCGTCGATACGAACTTCCGGTAGATGCTAATTATGCGATAACTCGAGAATGCGAACACATAGAAGGACGCTGTCTTCGGCAAAGTTGCTCAGGAGGATAAGCACTTCCTCATGAGATACAATTTAGTTCAGAACTCGACCGCTGCGTGGCGCTAGCGTCGATACGAACTTCCGGTAGATGCTAATTATGCGATAACTCGAGAATGCGAACACATAGAAGGACGCTGTCTTCGGCAAAGTTGCTCAGGATGATAAGGACTTCCACATGAGATACAATTTAGTTCAGAACTCAACCGCTGCGTGGCGTTAGCGTCGATATGAACTTCCGGTAGGAGCTAATTATGCGATAACTCGAGATTGCGAACACACAGAAAGATGCTGTCTTCGGCAAAGTTGCTCAGGAGGATAAGCACTTCCACATGAGATACAATTTATTTCAGAACTCGACCACCGCGTGGCGCTAGCGTCGATACGAACTTCCGGTAGATGCTAATTATGCGATAACTCGAGATCGCGAACACATAGAAGGACGCTGTCTTCGGCAAAGTTGCTCAGGAGGATAAGCACTTCCTCATGAGATACAATTTAGTTCAGAACTCGACCGCTGCGTGGCGCTAGCGTCGATACGAACTTCCGGTAGATGCTAATTATGCGATAACTCGAGAATGCGAACACATAGAAGGACGCTGTCTTCGGCAAAGTTGCTCAGGATGATAAGGACTTCCTCATGAGATACAATTTAGTTCAGAACTCGACCACCACGTGGCCAATTTTTAATGTAAACAAAGAAATAAATTGCTGAAAGAAATTCGTGAGAAACTCCAAAAAGAACGAAACAGTAATTTAAGGAGTAATTTTTAAAATCATTGGATAAATAAATAAATTGATAAAATTACGCCTTGAGGAGAACTGGGGGTGTCTCTCCTAGGAAATAATTTATAAGGACGTCCCCGAAAAAAAATTCTGTGGCGTATCCCTAGAAGAAATAAGAGATAGAATTCCGAAAGAAACTCTTGAGCACATTTCATAAGAAACTTCCTACATTTTCTCACCCCTACTTTAAAAGTGCACGTCATAAACTTTAATTTGAACGTAATCTTCTGCTTGAGTTGTGATTATCTAATCACCTACACTATTCTTCGCAAGTTAGAGTAAGTAGATTTGCGAGCATGACTTGAAGTATAAAGATGTGAATGTGTTCGGATAGTGATAATTATCAATATTATAATTGAGATAAATAAAAACTTATAGTACAGTGAAACCTCCATGAGTTGATATTGAAGGGACCATCGACTCATGGAAATATCGAGTCATGGAACAGCATTCCTTTGGATAGCTGCTTCTAGGAACCATCATAGTAACCATGAAAATTTGTTTTTACTATGGTCCCATGAGTCGATATCGAGTCATGGAACATCGACTCATGGAGGTATCACTGTAAAATCAATAGAATGTGTGAATTTGATTTAAAGTAAAATTTAGTGCTGAAGTAGTTGATTTGATTCAGAATCAATTATTTTTGCGTAAGTAATAATAATTAACAGGATAGTAACGCCAAAATAAAACATTCTTCTCCGTTAACTTCTGGACATTTCTTTTGAATCAGCTTCTGCAGAAATTTCAACAAGTATTTGCATAAAGGTTTTGTATGATAACAATTTTGGCAGGAAGAACTCAGAAAAATTTCGTCAGATTATCTTGAAAAAAGGTTTGTAAAAAAAATTAAGCAATTTCGCAAACACCAATGAAAAAATTCCAAAAATCCAAATTTCTCGTAGAATTCTATAATAAAGGATTAGAAGAATCAAATTAGATTGAATAAATGACCGTGCAGGAATTCATACATCAACTCGAACGAATGTTGGAACTATCTTGTGGACTAATACTAGAAAGAACAGCTGGAGGAATTCCAAAAATAGCTTCATTGGGACGCATTATTAAAAAGTACTCTGAAGTGTTTTTAAAAAATCCTCTTGATAAAATTCAAAATTATCCTTTAGAAAAAAATCAGACTATTATTCCGTCAAATCCAAAAATAATAACTTGAGAAATACTGGAAACAATTTTAAAATCAGATCGTCGAAGAATTCAATAAAAAAGACCTGTGAGGGAATTGCAAAAACTCTGAAGAATTCACTCCAGATAGATTTCTCCGGGAATTAATCCATCCTCAGGGAACTTTTCCAGGAATTATTGCATAGATTACTTCAAGCACTTCTCCAGCGATTCTTCCAAAGATTCTTCAAGCGATTTCTCCTGACATTCCTCTAATAAAAAATAAGAGATTCCCCTAAAGATTCCTCCAAGAAGATCTCTACAGAGATTTTTGCAGAATGTCAGAAGTTTCTCTATGAAACATTTCTTCAAGGATTACTTAAAATATTTCCACAGTGAATTCTCCAGACATTCCGCTGGTAGTCCTCTCAAGATTCCTCTAGGATTTACTTCTAAGATTTCCTCCAGGGATCGCTCCAGGAATTCTATAACGAATTATTTCAGAGATTCTACCATTCAATTGGGGATTTTACAAGAAATTATTTTATGAGTTCTTATAGGGATCGCTGGAGAAATTCTTGCAAGAGCCCAAGAAGGGATTCTCGAGGAAAGCTCTGGAGGAATTCCTTACAAAAATCCCCGGAACAGCATACATGCTTTTCAGTTACGCAGTCTCTATTTTTTTCAACGTTCTATTTATGATGAAGACTGCGTAGACGAAACTCATATTTCATTTATATATACAGTCAAATCTCTACCAGTTCATTCCTGAAACGATATCTACAGGAAACCATGTAGAGATTTTTGTGTAGCGATCCTTGGAGAAATTCCTGAAGAAAAAGCTGGAGAAATCTCTGCAGGAATTCCTGTAAAGATTTGCATAGAGAAATCTCTGTAGGAGTCTTTGGATAGACTCATGTACTGCCCATAACTGCATATTTGTAACATTCGACAAAAGTAGGCATTGAGTAAATGGAATACCAATGATGACAGTATGGGAGGAAACTAAAATTACTAAAAATTAACAGGAACTCAAAAGTGCTTATTTGAGGCTGATATTTTGTACAACTCATATCGCATACTAGGTGAATAGTCAGAAAATAATTCTGGTAGAAATTTCATTGCTGTTACATTACGAGGCTCATTTATAATCTCAATGTTACTGTTATGCGGGTATAATTACCAATGTGACAAAACAACTTGGTATTTTTTCGAATTTTCTAGAACAATCTCACATATTTCAGTAAGCTGATCGAAAGTATTTATCATTTGATGACTCTCCATGGTATTAACTTCAATTTGTCAAAAATGTCGAATGTGACAAATATGCAGATATGGGCAGTGTAGGCATCCATGAAGGACTCTTGGAGACATCTTTGGAGGAATCACTGATGAATGGAGGTATCCTAGGAAGAATCGATGTAGAAATTTTGCAGGTGGAATCGCTAGAGAAATCCCTGGAAAAAACCCCTGTAGATTTTTTGCTGGAAAAACCCCTGTAGATTTTTGTTGGATAAATCCCTGAAAGAATCCTTATAGGAGTATTGAATTGGAAAAATTTCTCGAAAAATCTAAGGTAAAATAACTAAAGAAATCCATGAATAGATTTTCAAAAAAAAAAATTATAGAGATTTTACTGTAGGATATGTAGAGATTTTTTTTTTAATGAAATCCATGGAGAAATTTTTAGCATAAGTTCTGATAATATTCTAGCAGGAATTAATGGAAGAATCTCTAGAGAAATTTCAAGAAGAACTCTTGGGGGAATCCATGGAGTATTATTGAAGACCCAGTACGAATCCCTGGAGAAATTCTTGGGGAATCCCTGGAAGATTACCTTGAGAAATTCTTGAGGCGTTTCATGAAATTTCCTTGAGTAATTCGTGAGTTTTAGAACACCTGCAGAAATTCCTTGTGGAATCCTTGTAGAATTTCCTCGTAGAATCATCCCTGGAGGAATCCCGGAATAATTTCTGAACGAATCTCGAGAGAACTGCTTGGGGATATTTTTGTATGTATCCGTGGAGGAATCCTCGGAAAAAATTCTGAAGATATCAGCATGAGCATGAGCATGAGCATAAATGACCGTACAATTCGTAGTTGCTACTCCATGATTAACCAGAGCAATCGAAGTTGCACAGTGATTTAGTGAATGGGGCTTGGGATTAGCTTACCAATCTTCAATGTGCACAAATCGAGAGCTCAAACTTTAGAAGTCAATAACGGCGCCGGCCACGTCCTTACGGTCATCGGGGAAGGGAAGGAATGTTAGTTAGACAACCATTGGTTTTAGAGACCGAAGAATCTTCTGCATCTCCATAGTTGTCATGGAAAGGATATTGGGTTAGTGGGATAAGGTAAGGATCTGGGAGTCATCTTGAGTCGATGATGCGATCCTTGATATATTCACGCCTGACCGGATTCGCGATATTATTCGATAAATGAATTGTATGCCGAACAAGCCGAATCGTTCGCCCTCGCAGGAGCAAGCAACGTGACCAAAGGATCAAACACTACTAACACTAATCACGCGATCCGCGACTCTTATATACTATCGTGCCGCGCGAGTGACGCGCAACACGATTGATCCTGTCCGCATCACTCGCCCCCGCAGGAGCAAGCAACGCGACCAAAGGATCAAACACTACTAACCTCGGAAAAAATTCTGAAGATATCACTAGAGAAACATCTTTAGTAATCCTTGAAGAAATTGTTTTAAGTGTTATTTATGGAGGAATTCCTGGAGAAAGCCTTGGAGATATCTGTGCAAGAATCCTTGAAGACACTTTCCTGGAGAAATCCTTGCAAAAGTCTGTGGAAAATTTTATAGAGGAATACCAGAAGAAATAACTTAAAAAATCCCTGGAGAAATCTCCGGAGAAATTTCGAAGTATTCCTAAAACGAATCCTGGAGGAACCCTTGGAAAAAATCCTGAAAGAATCCCAATAAAGATTTTGTTGGAGGAATCTACGAAGGAATCACTTAAGACATTTCTGCTGGAAACCTTTGCGAAATCTCTGAAGAAATCCTTATACATATTTTTTTTGTAGGAATCCTTGTAAAAATTCCATGTCAACTCCCTGGAGGAAGCTATTCCATGCATGGCAAACAAAAGTTCTTCCTGAATGAATCTCTGGCAAAAGTCCTAGGGAACCCCAGAAGAAATCATTGTAGAGATTAAGGTACAGAATAGCTTGGATTATTTTCTGGTAAAATACTTGGAGGAATGTTCGAAAAATTTCCTGGAAAAATCTTTGGGAGTGTCTCTGGAGATATTTCGAGAGGATGAGGACAGAAGGGCATGGGTTTGTATTCCATCGGATGAGCTCTCGGTAAATAACTGTAGAATCCATCATACAAATCATTTAAGGTTACTGGACTATATCCTTTGAATAACTCCGATGTGAACTACGTCGTGAGATCTAGATAACTTTTTGGAGGAAATCCAGAAGGAATAACTGGTATAAAGTCATAAGATTCCTCCGGATCCAATTAAAAACTAAAGTGCACAGTTACTGCAACAACTTCTAAAGAAAACTAGAAGTAATTGTTTTTGCAACTTCATGACGTTATCTGTATCTGAACTCTTGTTGGAATTTTAGAAGTGAGTACAATATAGTTCATATCATATCATAGAGCTTATTTTATATTATATACAATCGACTCTCCACAACTCGATATTCTCTAACCCGAAATACTCTATAACTAGATGGATTCTCCGGTTCCTTCGAATTTCCATACATTTTGCTCTCCATAAGTCGATATTTCTGTAACTCGATATCTCCACAAGTTGATGTTACGTGAGATGTGAATTTCTCTCCATAACTCGATATCTATTTTAATTTTTTTTTCTTTTTTGGGGAAACGTGATTTAATTTTTGTTTGAAGGTGAATAAATACTTACAAGTTGTAATGACATGAAAATGATAAAAACTATTGTCAGTAAAAATAACGTGATTTTTCGAGCACTTCGAAAAATGTTTTTAAATAATAGTTTGTAAAATGCTATCAACAAAATAATACTGCTTTCTTACAAAAATGATAATAAAAATATTGGAAATACAAAAATTAGTTCCTTCGATTTTGTGTCGGTATATTCTATTATACCATAATTCTATAAGTCGATGGTCCCTTGAATATCGAGTTATGGAGAGTCGACTGTAGTTTATATCGTAACATATTTTTCGTGGATCGTGTAGTTAAAAGACACGGACACCGTCTTCAGCCATTTAGCTGCACAGACTGTTACTTAACACTAGACAAAGAATAAGCATGCTCCAATGGTACAGCCGAGAAACATTCCTCACGAAAAGTTTCAATGGCTGCAGCGGGAATCGAACCCACACCCCATGACACGATGCATTGCCTGACGACACTAACCGCACGGCCACGAAGCCCACAAGTTCAGAGTTCATATCATATAAGAGCAATATAATGACGAGCGTCACGCGGAATTTACTACGCAGAATTAAAAAAAAACTGAACAACTTTGCCGAAGATAAAACCTTCAAAAAAGAGTTCCTTCTGGAAGTACATATAGACGCCAGCACCACATGCTGGTTAAATTTTTAACGTATGTTCATGACTAATTCCTTATTCTCTCGAACAATTTTACCGCAGACAGCATCCTTCTATAAGTCGGGTCTCGGGTTTTCAAATCCGGACTCGAATGGTTCGGGACGGATTTGAAGGCTAGAACATTTTTTTCGAGTACGTCGGAATCGGGCTTGTAAAAATGCGGATTTAGGTGGACTTTAGTATGAGTTATGGTAAGAGTAACAACCAAAAAGCTTCCTTATGCATCAGAAACGATGAATTTATCTATTTTGAAAACTCGGTCTTTTCTTACAAAAAATGCTTAGGTTTCGTGTCAGATTTGGATTTGAACAGCGGATTTTTTTTTCAAGTTCGGGTCAGGTCTGAGTACGGGTCGGGTCCGGGTTTAAAAAAAAAAATAAAGTAAGTCGGGTACGGGTCGTGTTTGAGCTCAAAAAATGTGAAAACCCCCTCTAATAATTAACCTCTATCGGAAATACAAATCGACGTCAAATCCACCGGGTGCTCGAGCAACTTTGTGGAAGACAGCATCCTTCTAAATGACCCATAACGCGGGTACGTCACAGTTTCATGGTGCGTTATGGAGAAAAGATATACCAGTGAACCCTAGTCCTGACTGCTTCAAACGAGAAGAACAGGATGTTCGAGTAATGAAAGGAACACTTATTAATCCTTGTTACATTTTAAACCTTGTTGAAAGTGACAAGTCTCGGTTTTCCCAGTTGCAGAGAATGGTCTGACAATGATCGAGACAAGGAAAAAAATTGAACAATTTGTTTCATAATCCTTCATTCATTTGATTCTCTAGTTTGATAAGTAGGGACTATGATTCTGATGCACGGACAATATCTGTGTAATTTCTACCGAAAGTCCATATCGACGCTAGCGCCACGCGGTGGTCGAGTTCTGAACTAAATTGTATCTCATTTGCAAGTCCTTATCCTCCTGAACTACTTTGCCGAAGACTGCATCCTTCTATGTGCTCGCAATCTCGAGTTATCGCATAATTAGCCCCTACCGGAAGTTCATATCGACGCTAGCGCCACGCAGCGGTCGAGTTCTGAACTAAATTGTATCTCATGTGGAAGTGCTTATCCTCCTGAGCAACTTTGCCGAAGACTGCATCCTTCTATGTGCTCGCAATCTCGAGTTATCGCATAATTAGCACCTACCGGAAGTTCATATCGACGCTAGCGCCACGCAGTGGTCGAGTTCTGAACTAAAGTGTATCTCATGTGGAAGTCCTTATCCTCCTGAGCAACTTTGCCGAAGACAGCATTTTTGTATGTGCTCGCAATCTCGAGTTATCGCATTATTAGCCTCTACCGGAAGTTCATATCGACGCTAGCGCCACGCAGCGGTTGAGTGCTGAACTAAATTGTATCTCATGTGGAAGTTCTTATCCTCCTGAGCAACTTTGCCGAAGACAGCATCCTTCTATGTGCTCGCAATCTCGAGTTATCGCATAATTAGCCCCTACCGGAAGTTCATATCGACGCTAGCGCCACGCAGCGGTCGAGTTCTGAACTAAATTGTATCTCATGTGGAAGTTCTTATCCTCCTGAGCAACTTTGCTGAAGACTGCATCCTTCTATGTGCTCGCAATCTCGAGTTATCGCATAATTAGCACCTACCGGAAGTTCATATCGACGCTAGCGCCACGCAGCGGTTGAGTTATGAACTAAATTGTATCTCATGTGGAAGTTCTTATCCTCCTGAGCAACTTTGCTGAAGACTGCATCCTTCTATGTGCTCGCAATCTCGAGTTATCGCATAATTAGCCTCTACCGGAAGTTCATATCGACGCTAGCGCCACGCAGCGGTTGAGTTCTGAACTAAATTGTATCTCATGTGGAAGTTCTTATCCTCCTGAGCAACTTTGCCGAAGACAGCATCCTTCTATGTGCTCGCAATCTCGAATTATCGCATAATTAGCCCCTACCGGAAGTTCATATCGACGCTAGCGCCACGCGGCGGTCGAGTTCTGAACTAAATTGTATCTCATGTGGAAGTTCTTATCCTCCTGAGCAACTTTGCTGAAGACCGCATCCTTCTATGTGCTCGCAATCTCGAGTTATCGCATAATTAGCCCCTACCGGAAGTTCATATCGACGCTAGCGCCACGCGGCGGTCGAGTTCTGAACTAAATTGTATCTCATGTGGAAGTTCTTATCCTCCTGAGCAACTTTGCTGAAGACCGCATCCTTCTATGTGCTCGCAATCTCGAGTTATCGCACAATTAGCCCCTACCGGAAGTTCATATCGACGCTAGCGCCACGCGGTGGTCGAGTTCTGAACTAAATTGTATCTCATGTGAAAGTCCTTATCCTCCTGAACAACTTTGCCGACAGCATCCTTCTATGTGCTCGCAATCTCGAGTTATCGCATAATTAGCCTCTACCGGAAGTTCATATCGACGCTAGCGCCACGCAGCGGTTGAGTTCTGAACTAAATTGTATCTCATGTGGAAGTTCTTATCCTCCTGAACAACTTTGCCGAAGACAGCATCCTTCTATGTGCTCGCAATCTCGAGTTATCGCATAATTAGCCTCTACCGGAAGTTCATATCGACGCTAGCGCCACGCAGCGGTTGAGTTCTGAACTAAATTGTATCTCATGTGGAAGTTCTTATCCTCCTGAGCAACTTTGCTGAAGACTGCATCCTTCTATGTGCTCGCAATCTCGAGTTATCGCATAATTAGCTCCTACCGGAACTTCATATCGACGCTAGCGCCACGCAGCGGTCGAGTTCTGAACTAAATTGTATCTCATGTGGAAGTTCTTATCCTCCTGAGCAACTTTGCTGAAGACTGCATCCTTCTATGTGCTCGCAATCTCGAGTTATCGCATAATTAGCCCCTACCGGAAGTTCATATCGACGCTAGCGCCACGCAGCGGTTGAGTTCTGAACTAAATTGTATCTCATGTGGAAGTTCTTATCCTCCTGAGCAACTTTGCCGAAGACAGCATCCTTCTATGTGCTCGCAATCTCGAGTTATCGCATAATTAGCTCCTACCGGAACTTCATATCGACGCTAGCGCCACGCAGCGGTCGAGTTCTGAACTAAATTGTATCTCATGTGGAAGTTCTTATCCTCCTGAGCAACTTTGCTGAAGACTGCATCCTTCTATGTGCTCGCAATCTCGAGTTATCGCATAATTAGCCTCTACCGGAAGTTCATATCGACGCTAGCGCCACGCAGCGGTTGAGTTCTGAACTAAATTGTATCTCATGTGGAAGTCCTTATCCTCCTGAACAACTTTGCCGAAGACAGCATCCTTCTATGTGCTCGCAATCTCGAGTTATCGCATAATTAGCCTCTACCGGAAGTTCATATCGACGCTAGCGCCACGCAGCGGTTGAGTTCTGAACTAAATTGTATCTCATGTGGAAGTTCTTATCCTCCTGAGCAACTTTGCTGAAGACTGCATCCTTCTATGTGCTCGCAATCTCGAGTTATCGCATAATTAGCTCCTACCGGAACTTCATATCGACGCTAGCGCCACGCAGCGGTCGAGTTCTGAACTAAATTGTATCTCATGTGGAAGTTCTTATCCTCCTGAGCAACTTTGCTGAAGACTGCATCCTTCTATGTGCTCGCAATCTCGAGTTATCGCATAATTAGCCCCTACCGGAAGTTCATATCGACGCTAGCGCCACGCAGCGGTTGAGTTCTGAACTAAATTGTATCTCATGTGGAAGTTCTTATCCTCCTGAGCAACTTTGCCGAAGACAGCATCCTTCTATGTGCTCGCAATCTCGAGTTATCGCATAATTAGCCCCTACCGGAAGTTCATATCGACGCTAGCGCCACGCAGCGGTCGAGTTCTGAACTAAATTGTATCTCATGTGGAAGTTCTTATCCTCCTGAGCAACTTTGCTGAAGACTGCATCCTTCTATGTGCTCGCAATCTCGAGTTATCGCATAATTAGCCCCTACCGGAAGTTCATATCGACGCTAGCGCCACGCAGCGGTTGAGTTCTGAACTAAATTGTATCTCATGTGGAAGTTCTTATCCTCCTGAGCAACTTTGCCGAAGACAGCATCCTTCTATGTGTTCGCAATCTCGAGTTATCGCATAATTAGCTCCTACCGGAACTTCATATCGACGCTAGCGCCACGCAGCGGTCGAGTTCTGAACTAAATTGTATCTCATGTGGAAGTTCTTATCCTCCTGAGCAACTTTGCTGAAGACTGCATCCTTCTATGTGCTCGCAATCTCGAGTTATCGCATAATTAGCCTCTACCGGAAGTTCATATCGACGCTAGCGCCACGCAGCGGTTGAGTTCTGAACTAAATTGTATCTCATGTGGAAGTCCTTATCCTCCTGAACAACTTTGCCGAAGACAGCATCCTTCTATGTGCTCGCAATCTCGAGTTATCGCATAATTAGCCTCTACCGGAAGTTCATATCGACGCTAGCGCCACGCGGTGGTCGAGTTCTGAACTAAATTGTATCCCATGTGGAAGTTCTTGGTCCCCGAAACAAGTTTGCTGAAGACAGTACATTCCTATATGGCCTGCATCTTATACAATTTGGTGATGACTGCAGATTTCTGGACTGAGTGTACTGAAATTCCACGTGGCCAACATGGTCCCTTTCGTAGCCGATTCCCGGTGGCCACTGGATCCGGAACCGGTATTCCAGGTAGTGATCAGAGTCTTGAGGAGTATATCTTTCGAATGCGGCATAAATTTCATTATTCGGTTGATATTTCGCTGATTTATAGGGTATACATTTCTGGGTCATAATGACCCCAGTATCTTATTAAGTTGTTTTTCTTAACATCCGCGGAAGGTTAATAACATTTCTCAAGCAAATATATGACTTTGCCGACAGTGTTGATGACCTCGGGTAAATAACAGAGCCCTTCTTATCGTGAATGAAACATTCTTGAATCGAGAGTCAATCATGCCTGGTTTCTGTTGCTTTTCCTAATTCATCTTAGAACTTCTAATGTCATTAATTAATATCATCTGAATATATCCATTATATCTCGTATTTCACATGATCACTCAAATCATCAATCAGAAGCTGGAATATTTAAATCTCGTAAGTAAAATTATGCTCGTTAAATTAATAGGAGACCTGACTGAGAATCATTTTTAGGCTACACCACAGCTGCAAACAAAGCGCCGTTCTATTGCGCGGAAAGTACGACCTCAATCAATCGTTGGACTGGGTATTGAAAACCTGAGTCTAACTCATATACCAGATATGGTAGAGACGCCATCTCCCGAGTGCCATTCTAGTAGAAGTAAGCTAGAACCTACTGACGAACTAAAAGACGAAGAATGCTGTGATTCTATATCTGAATTACCAAGTCAATCAATGACACTTCAACATTTAGTGAAAGGTGAGTGAAATAGAATTAATTTCGAGTCAATATAATTAATGTTTTAAAAACTTTAACGCAATAAGTTTATATAAGACGCATTTCGCGCCAATTCGGGTGGCAGCACCCTCTCAGATTTCAATTAAGCTTTCTGGAACAGCATCCTTCATTAAGATTTGAAGAATGAGTTTTTACTATGGGATGATAAGTTTGTACTTACATTATAGTACTAGAGTATTTAAAACATTTCGCAAAATTTCTCAGATTTCAATTAAGCTTTCTAGAGCAGCATCCTTCATTAAGATTTGAAGAATGAGTTTTTACTATGGGATGATAAGTTTGTACTCACATTATAGTACTAGAGTGTAGTAGTCACTGGGCTACTAGGTGTTTCGTGTTGTCTGTTGCCTAATGTTCGTGATTGTTCAGTCTGTGCAGCCTTTGGCTGAAGACGGTGTAAATTGCCTTTATAAATAAATTCGAGATTTTGCCACCAGGCGGCGCTAGTGAGCATTTAGCCCTTGTTTTGCGGTTATCTTGGGATCCTGACAACTAAGAAGGACGCTGCCTTGGGCGAAGTTGTTCAGTAGCTCAAAGACTGTAATTATTTGAGCCAAGAAATTCGAAATTTTACTACCAGACGGTGATAGTGATTATAAAAATGTTTTGCGGATATCTCAGAAGCCTGACCACTTCAAAAGATACTATCTTTGGCAAAATTGTTGTTTAATAAGCCAACGGCAATCATTGATCAAGCTAGTTGATTCTAAATTTTGCTACCAGATGACGCCAAAGGGATCTTCATTAGCCGAGTGGTTAGAGTCCGTGGCTACAAATCAAAGCCATGCCGAAGGTGTCTGGGTTCGATTCCCGGTCGGTCCAGGATCATTTCGTAATGGGAATTTCCTTGACTTCCCTGGGCATAGAGTACCATCCATCGTACCTGCCACACGATATACAAATGCGAAAATGGCAATTTAGGCAAAGAAAGCTCGAAGAGAAGAACTAGCTTATATGTTAAAATTCTCGTTAATAAAGAAATAAAAAAAAAAAAAAAAAAAAAAAGAAAGCTCTCAGTTAATAACTGTGGAAGTGCTCTTGAAACACTACGCTGAGCAGCCGACTCTGTCCCAGTGGGGACGTTAATGCCAAGAAGAAGATGACGCCAATGAGCATGATTTTAATAAGCAGCCAATAAGCAGCCCGATTTCTAAAGATGGCGTCTTCGACAGAGTTGTTCAGTAGCTTAAAGGCTATTTTTGTTTAGGCCTTGAAATTGGAGATTGACTAAAATAATGACAGCTCTTGAGTTACTAAACAATTTTGCCGATGATGGTCAGTATTGTGATATATTTGCAAAACAAAATTTCATGCTCATTAGCCCCGCATAGTGGCAAAATCTCTAATCACTTGCCTAGAATAACTTTTCCTAAGTGGTCAGGCTCCTGAGATATCTGCAAAACAAAATTTACATGCTCACTAGCGCCGCCTAGTGGCAACATTTTGAATCAACTTGCTCGAACTAGCCCTTGAGCTACTTTGTCGAAAACGTCATCTTTCTAAATGCTTCTGAGATATCTGATAAATCGATTTATTCCTGAGTTTTGTAATTGTTGAAATTGTAAAAAAGTTGAAATTTAGCGTGACATAATTTGTGTACCATCCCATACCTACATTTCTTTTAAATAACAATAAAAATCAATTACCGTGATGCTATTATGTTTCGTGCACGCTCCTAATTTCGCTCACTGTCATTTTACCCATAATTATTCATACATATTGAATTAAGTAATTGCATGTTATATTACCATACCTGAAGCAGAATCATTCAAAATAATAATTAACAAAAATTTCTTTTACGCAACATGTTCAAAATGACAGTGGGCGAAATTAGGAGCGCGCGCGAAATATGGGTACTCACGGTATTTTTTTTTCTATTTAGGCCGGCCAAAGCGAGCTAAGACGCGTGCACCGAAAAAAACAGCTGTGCATGTTACTGATCCATCCACGGATGTCAATGAAGGCATTGAAGCATTCTTTAGACCTGCTTCTGCTACACCATCAACGCTCACACCCCTTGTGTCACCAACTTCGGAGGATTGTAGTTTACTTTCGTTTGCTGATAGCCCTACGCTTAGTCGTGATGATGGTGGCCGATTTAGTAACGTAACGTCTGAAGAAACAACCCCGATTCTCGAGGAACGCAGAATCATAAAGTTAGAAAGGTCTTCCCCTGTAATGAAAAATGTCAATTGGTCTTCAAGGTCTCGTTCATCGGATAATTTAGAAAAAGTTTCTGCATCGATCAACAAAAAATCACCTTTAATTAATAATTATACAGACAACGAAAAAAAGTTTCCAGACGCATATTCCTCTGCAATACACGGTACAGAGTTTGACACAGACAAATCACCAAGCAGTGAATCCGTTAAGAGCCAACATTCCGAGATTCAGAGGCCAGCAAATGGTGTAGTGAAGACTCCAGTTTCAGTACAGAAACCTCGTCCTTGGTCGGTGCTGGGACATGAATCGAAAAGTGATTTTGTAACAAATGATTCAATAACACCCGATGAAGGCAACGATGAGCTTGATCTTGTATTGATATCTGGACAAACCCCAGGTGGTTCTATTGTTGGCATAACTCCAGGAGCTATTGGAGGAGGAAGCATCGTTGGGATTACACCAGGTAATCATGTTTTTGATTTTCATACTTACTATTTACACTAAGTTTTTTTTACGTTGTCCGGCGTCGTAAAATTAAAAAAAAACGTAAAAAACTACGTTGTTTCAAAACACGACGTTAAAAAAACCTCGTGTTTCTCGACCATACGTATGTTCATGACCTTACGAATCATTATGTAGAACAATGTATTATGTGAAAGACAAAATATTCAGGTCGATTTTTTAATTACGTGGTACCGCGTATATCAAGTCCATAGAAGTCCCTATTCGGTATGTTATCTCTTGGACATCAGTGAATTGAGCCATGTAAGGTCACTACACTGGTCTTTTTATTTTTGAACCCCTTTTATGATTTTTTTCATCTCTCTTAGGCAGCGTCCTCAAATTACGTAACGCTCTAAAAAGGGGAGGAGGTAGGCTCAAGCGTTACGACTTATACAAAATTTTGAAAATTTCCATACAAAAAGCGTTACTAAGGAAGAGAGAAGACAGTCAAAAAAATTTAATATTAGCATAGGAGAAGGTATCGGTTTTATATTATTTTTGTTATGGCTATACCGTGACATGCCGTGAGGGTAAAAATCTCAAGTTTCAATTAATCAGAAAAAAATAATTTAATAAATTTTCAAGTTTTTTAGGTTTTATACAGTAGATTATTTTATATATTTTGCACAAAAAATGTGATTTGTGCTATTTTGAAAATTTTAACCATAGTTACAGTTGCTGTTCTTAAATGTATACCATTGCACAATGGTCCGAATCCACAATTTAGCAGGAAAAAAGTGTTTCTCTGTTGATTTTAGACGTTCGATGTCTTCAGAGAAGTTATTCGTAATTGAGTTTTGCATCTTGAGAAGGAAAAAAGTTGAATAGGGTGGTCCTTATCTAAGTTAAAATTTTGACTCAAACTTTGTTGTTTGATGGAATTTGTGGCTGCGCTGTTCTGTAAACTTTTAGAAAATGTTATTTTGAACAACTTTGTCGAAGACACTAAATCTTCATTTAAGCTAAGTAAATTGATTCTGAAAGTTTGAACCCGACAAATCGGTTATTTTGGTCTAACTTTTTTGTTTGTTTTCATTTTAACGTGAATGTGGTCTTCAGAAGAGTTCTAGAGGAAGTAATGATACACGTTTTTGCTGAACATTGCAAGTTGTCATGGAGTTGGTTTGATCTTTTTTGTCTTTAAGCGGCATTAGAAACGCCATACATTAGACAATATTTGGTGCAAAAACTGAGAGAAAATTCATCTCAAAAATTGACTTTTGGCGCGCTTCCTTCAGCAAAGTTGTAGGTTTTAGCTAGATCAATAACTTTTCTACATGCAACTTTTTGAAAAAATAAGGAATAAAAATGTAGAAATGATGGTACGATTCAAATGTAAATCACCATATATTTATTACTATAGCTTGAGCTTGATTGGCCGCCCGTGGATGCTACTCCAGTATCGCCAGATCAGCTGCACTTACACAAGGAACCAACCGAATGACTGCTTGAGACTTACAGACACTTAGTGTATAAGTGCTGGTGATCTTCTATTTTTAGGCAACAATGCAGACCAATGTGTGGAAGGCGGAGGAAATGCTGTTGCACTTATACTGGCCAACTGTAGACCGTGGAGTCCGACTGCATCTACGCCAGTTCATGCGGAAGTGTATGGATTGGGGGAAAGGCATGGCAGAGAGGTTTGCTTTTGTGGTTAGCAGACTAACTATGTATCAGGCGTAAGGAAAAGCATGCGCATGGAAGAATGGAAGCGTTGGGGAAATGGTTTATCTTCCGTATCTGGTTCTAGCGTTTGGTATGAACGAATAGTTTGAGTGTGATAGGTTAAGAATGGAAGATAGAAGCAAGTGAGAGATATACAACTACAAAGTACGAGGAAAGGGACGGGCCTGGGATTGAATCCATGACCTTCTGCTTATGGAGTAGAAGCGGTAGCCATTAGACCACCAATCCCGTCTTTATCACCATATATTTATTACTATATTATATTAAGTTTCATAGTAAACAGCCGCTTCAATATACTTGTTGTTGTAAAATTTGTATGATATTACGTTTTTTTATTGTTTTATTTAGTCCATGTTACATTTTTAAACCTTGTTGAAAGTGACAAGTCTCGGTTTTCTCAGTTGCCGAGGACAAGGAAAAAATGAGTCGAGTACAACAATATGATTTCTAATCTTTTATTTATTTAGTTCACAGGGGACGGTCCTGGTGTAGTGGTTAGAACACACGCCTCTCACGTCGAGGACCTGGGATCGAATCCCATTCCCGAGATAGTCATTAAAAATTTCAGTGACGACTTCCTTCGGAAGGGAAGTAAAGCCGTTGGTCCCGAGATGAACTAGCCCAGGGTTAAAAATCTCGTTAATAAGATAGAAAAAAAAAATTTAGTTCTCTAGTTTGAAAAAGTGAGGACTAGGATTTTGATGCATGGGCAATATCGGTGTAATTTCTTGACTTTATCAAGGGATCCGATTTCGACTGATGAAGGCTAATAAATAGCGAAACCTTTCAATTAGAATCCTTTCCTGTGATCAAGTTAGGAATTACAACTGTAAGAAAACCGAATACTTCATCACTTCTCAATAGTGATAAGATAACACGACATGCACTAAACAAAGGACATGGGATATACTGCAATAGATCAAATATTGGTCGCAGTGGTTTATGTTAGCTTAGCTTAGCTTAGCTTAGACTGACTACACATATCAATGGTTGCTATTCCGTGATTGACCGAAGTCAGTGAAAATGCAAAAAGAATCAACTAGATGTTCGGCTGGGATTGGCCATAATCTTCTTCAGTGTGCATAATTCAGTGCCTCTATTTATACATGGTCAATAACGGCGCCGGCCACGTTCTTGCAGTCAGGTGGGATTGGGGGAAGGAATGTTAGTGTGTATCCTTTGCTATTTGGAGACAGTGTTTTCCTCTGCATCTCCACAAAGGTTACTGGGAGGGATGTTTGTTAATGGGGAGGATCGTTGGGTCACAGGATTCACTTTGATAAGCGATTAGACCATGATAAATAATTATTGGTGAGATATAAACATGCTCTTATATTTGAATATAATATTTTCATTTGATATGAACAATATCTATGTAGAGAAAAATTATGCCGACACTTGAGGTGACGAACCTTTCAAAGTTTGTTGAATAAAGTGAACCTTTCGCAAGTCTACACTTGAAGTGTCGAACCATTCAAAGTTTTTTTTAAATTACAAAAATAAAGGTAAAAAGAAAAAGGAGTTTTGAAAAAAAAGTTAGACGTTAATAATTTATGAATCAGAGTTTATGTCGACACTCACAGTGACGAACCTTTCAAAGTTTGTTGAAAAATCATATTTAAGTCTCACCGTTGTAACGTTTAAAGGTGCAGTCATACATATTTTATAGATAAGAAATAGTAGCATGAAACGAGCTCACCAATTGATCCGTTATCCTTGAGTAGCAACAAATCCACTTTCAGCTTCACTCGTTTGCTCGGCTATATAAAAGCACTCAGAGAAAATAGGCGCGCGACCGAGAGGGAAAACAACTGACTCGGGCTTCTTGACGCACTGCCCAGGAGCAAGCGTCAACGTCGGAAAGATCAAAAAGAACTAATCGAACTCGGCACTTTTTCACTTTACTCGACCGATGCGCGACATGTTTGATCCTGCCCTCATCGCCGGCCCCCGCAGGAGCAAGCGTCAAGGTCGAAGGATCAAACCACAACTCTCCATGAGCTATGGGCATCTAAAGTTTTCAAAGTTTTTCATCTAAATTTGCTTATAACTTCAAAATCACAAGAATTACAAACTTGCAATGTTCAGCAAAAATGTGTATTCATTACTTCCTCTAGAATTCATCGGAATACCACATTTACGTAGGAATGAAAACAAAAAAGTTAGACCAACATAACTGATGTTTCGGGTCCACCCTAAGTTAAAACTTTCATAATTCATTTACTTCGTTCAAATGAAGAGTTAGATAAAAAGTTTCTTGGACAAAGTTGTTCAAAACAACATTTTCTAAAAGTTTACTGAACAGCGCAGCCTCAAATTCCATTAAACAAAAAAAAGTTTGAGTCAAAAATTTAACATAGATAAGGACCACCCTATTCAACTTTTTCTTACAAGATGCAAAATACAATTACGAATAACAACTTCTCTAAAGACATCATGCGTCTAAAATCAACGAGAATAGAGAAAACATCTTTTTCCTGCTAAATTGTGGATTCGGATTATTGTGCATTGTTCCAGATACCATGCATCTGACCCCGACTGCCGGTGATATTTTGAAACATCTCTCAATTGAACAAACGAAGCGCATCATAATTAAAACTTTTGTATCAAATAATGTCTTGAGGTTTGTGTGATTGATTCAGGGAATAAAATATATAATTTACTCAGCCATTTTGGAATTATAGATGAAACATGGTATTTGGAACTCACAAGCAACCGTGCTCAAATACCGTGTGTTGGCACCAGGCGATGGAAACTCTAACATTATTTTTGTTTGTTTGTATGTGCAACTTTAGTTCGAATTTGACATGGCTTTCTAAAGACTATCTTAATGGTAATGGTAATGGTCTTATGGTAATGTTTGTGACAATCATTGAGAAACATAAATAATATAATATGTTAAAAATCCACATAATTTCCAAATAGCTCAAAGCATTGAGCCAACCCTTCTCCAGTAGAGAAGCTAGATAGAATACAGGACGCTTTGGTGCTTACTGACTTTAAAATGGCTTGCTCAATTTTCACCATCTAATAAAATTTCAATTTTGTCGCTCCTTTGCGACGCCTATCCACCTATACATTTCCATCATTTGCAAAAATCTTCTATAGGCTTCCTTTACCACAGATAACAGATGTTTATGCTAGAACAAAATTTAGTAAAAACCTGTGTAAATATTTAAACAGAAACTTCTTGCAATCACTAGCGCCGCCACACAACGAATTGCGTCAATCAGTGGTGAATATAGATATCTTGAAATATTTCATATTCACCACTCACATCGTCATGGGAACTTAGCGATAACAGCGCCACCACAGTGTGTTGCCATATAAAATGACCATTTATTGCCTTACACAGTTTTGTAATCGGACTGTTGGTGTAATCTGTTATCTGTGCCTTTACCTTTGAGTCGCATGACCGCTATAGCCATAACAGAAATTATTTAATATTAGCGTTACGTAGTAAATGAATGCTGCTTACCTTAGGTATTATTTTATTTCATAAATATACATAAAATATCTGCAACAAATAATTTGATTATGTAGGTACCTATAATCTTCTATCTATCTATCTATCTATCTATTTAAATAAAAATGGAATGGTGTTTGTTTGTCACGAAATGGCTTACGAACGGGTCCAACGATTTTGAATGTTGCTTTCTCCATTTTGTTCGTCACGGGTTTCGACGTGTTTGTGCGAATAAAAATAACAGGATATTCACCGGGAAAGTAGGAAAAATGAGAGTGAAACTGAATGGACTAATGCACGAGTTCACTAATTTGACGTTTGGGCGGTGCCGAATTCACTGGTTTCCATGGTCACATAAATAGCACGGCACCGCAAAAACGTCAAATAATGAATTCGTGCATAGGTCCATGGACCGATGCACGAGTTCACTATTTGACGTTTGAGCTTTGAGCGGTGCCGTGTGTTTATGTGACCATGGCAACGAGTGAATTCGGCAACGCTCAAACGTCAAAATAGTGAACTCGTGCATCGGTCCATGGAATCAATGCACGAGGTTCACTAATTTGACGTTTGAGCGGTGCCGGAATTCACTAGTTTCCATGGTCACATAAATAACGCGGCACCGCTAAAACGTCAAATGGTTGAACCCGTGTATAGGTCCATTGTCATTTTGTACGGCGTGAATTACAGCGTTTTTCAACAGCCTACTTGATGGCAAGACGAAGTTTGCCGGGACCACTAGTAATAAATAAATCCATACATTTCAGAGAGAAATGTAGCTTAATTAATCTTATTGTTTTGTATGTCACTGTTTGTATTCTATATCAAGTTTATTATTTTCAGGTGCAGTAATGGAGAAAAAATCGGTCAGAGATATGGCGGCTAATCTTAACAAACTTGGAGGTATGTTATTTCTATGTATTATCAATGGAATGTCCTACTATTTTATTTTATTTTAATTTTGCATGTTTTATGTTGACGTTTCTGGTTCAACAAAGTAGATAAGATATGTTTTTTGAATAAACCGCCAGTTGCAGCTCCGAGATTGAATTGGAAAATATAATCCAAAACACAATTCAACACCAAACGAGGCAGATATAAGAGAAAGTTTTACAGATAAGAGTAACAAGGCTGATACAACAACGGATACGATCAACCAACGATAGTATTTAATATTGAACATAATTTTAAGCATGTTATGTATTATTGTTTATTAGTTCGATATGTATATATATCAGTATTTTATTTCAACCATCGAATTAAAATTGTTGGATTTATAGTGATTGGAATACTCGAAAGTCCCTGTTCTACTGCTTTAGATCTGGTGTCGCTCAATATTAAGTATTCTTTTTACGAACTGCTAATGCATATAGAAAATTTATCATTATAAATAATAATAAATCACTATTAATCTAATATAATTTTAAAACCGAAAATTAAACGCACTCAAAATCAAAATTAATATGAAAAGCGATTGAACAAGAGTGTACCGTTAAAACGGGGTAACTTTGATAGTTTTTTTCGAAGAAAACTTCAATATTTATGCATACTGTTTCAAAGTATTACAATTTATATTTTTAAAACAAGTACTGACATCCTAGCTATCGATTGCACTTGATGGAATTCCGAAATATTTATTCAGAATGGATATATTAATTTTCATATAATCGAAAGGCGGTTTTCTGTTTTGGGGTAACTTTGATAATGGAGTATAAATCGAACAAAATTGAATGAATTACGGAACATATATATGGAAATTTAGATTATAGATGGACTTAGATTACAAAAATGGTCCCAGTTTGTAAAAATGGTTTTCGCTAAGAGATTTGAGACCGCATTCATGTTCTACTATAACTAACCTGACAAGGATAAGTGAATAACTCATTATGACTTCATCAAATAGTGATCACAGAACAGATTGTTTGTAAGCGTTGCAAAAATGCTAAAATCTTATGAATTTTTAATATTTGTGTATAAATCCTCAAATGCACTTGATTCTAACGAAAATAGCTTTGACATAAAGTATCATATTAATACTCTTTACTTTTGCATCCGTTTTGCTTAACTGATTACAGAAACTTTGTCATTTCGTTTAGTATTGTTGTGGGTCTCGCACTATCAAAGTTACCCGCATTATCAAAGTTACCCCGTTTTACGGTACTGCTGTTTGTGAGCAGGCAGTCTCCTGTTTTAAGGGCTAAAAATGGATAGGTGAAAGGATCTGCTAGCTGAGACTTTTGCATGGAATCCAGAATGAGACTTTGGCATGGAACGACAGAAAAAAGATTTCACGGACAAACAGCTCTCAATTGACAGAATACTCCCAATAGATGGAGTCGATTCCATAGGTATGTATAATCTTAAAAAGGCAGGGCATATTGTGAGAATGCCGAAAAACAACTCTGCAAAGATTATATTTATAATTAGGTAAGTTCAGTAACACGTGTAACGCAGTGGGCAGGATGCACCGTTCAGGTTCTGAATTGTCGAGAGCCAAGCCACAGATAACAGATGTTCAAGTCCGATTACAAAACTGTGTAAGACAATAAACGGTCATTTTATATGGCAACACAAGTAGCAACTCTGTGGTGGCGCTGTTATCGCTAAGTTCCCATGACGATGTGAGTGGTGAATATGAAACATTTCAAGATACTTATATTCACCACTGATTGACGCAATTCTTTGTGTGACGGCGCTAGTGATTGTAAGGAGTTTCTGTTTGAATATTTACACAGGTTTTCAGCAAATTTTTGTTCTAGCATAAACATCTTATCTGTGGCCAAGCGTAGTCGAGTATGGTGGGTCGCAGCCACGAATCTAATTCTACTCACACTTGAAATCTCGGTAGTTATGAGCGCGGTTGCTCGAAAGGACACGCGGCGTACCCCGGAGGAAAGGAACAACCGGGATTATGCTAACTTTTTACTTAATTCTTATGGAGACCTGTGGGCCGAAATAATTTGATTCGGCGGCGGCATCAAGGCGATTTTGCACCGGCGGCGGTGGCGTCATCGGCGTCACGCCGTTGACAATTTTTGGCGGCGGCGTACATCGGCGTGGGGAAAATTAAACATAAAAATGTTTGAAAACATAAATGATGAAACTTCATATGTACATATCATTCAACCGATGAAAAAATATGATTTCTTTTTTCAAAGCCTGTTGGAAAAAAAGAAGCTAATCCATCGGTGCAAAAGTTTTAATTGATAAGCATTTATGTTTCTTGTTCGTATAAACATACTTGGAGGAGATGCTGGTAATATACCTGTGAGTACTTTTAGATAAATTTTCATGGAAGAACTTAAGGAGATATTGTGAAAAATTAACCTACTTTAATAATCTCTGAATAAAGTCTACTAAGGAATAGTTCCTTTAATATAGATGGAAGAACCTGGAGAACTTCTCTCCGGAACATATTGAGGAATCTTCTCAGGAACCCGTTGAGGATTTACTGAAGAGAGTCTTTTAGAAATAGCTGTAAAATATCTTTTAGACGTCTTTGGAAGAATCTTTGTTTAGCTATTTCAGTACTCTCCTACAGTACATGACTCGATTTAAAAGATCATGCATCGACACAATGAAATATCGAGTCATAGAACAGATATCATTTGGAATCAGTGCTGTAAACCTTCGACACTTTGCGCGACGTTTGTTTCGTTGCCATGGTCAGCAGTCACAGCACGAGCTTTAGAATGAACGTCGACAATCACAAAAAAGTGTCAATTGAATGTCATCTGACACGATGACATTTGCATAAATCACAAGTTTTGCATAGAATTCAGACATCGGATCATAAACAACATGAATAGTTTGATCTTGCCTGTTATGTCGAATGTGACACACATACAGTGAAATCAGAACAGAAACAAACAAAACCGTAACGTTTCCTAGCAAAGCTATCGTGGTCATTGCCATTCAATTGACATTTTTCTTTACGACATTCGTTTGATCGCTCGTGTTTAGAATGTTTAAGGGAAGCGCTGCCAACTGTTTGGAATGCTGTTTCGAAGGACCATCATAATAACCAGTAAATTATGATTCCGTGAGTCGATATTTAGTCACGAAGATTTTTGTCATTTTTGAGAAAATTTACATATGGTGATATTGGCAAGCCAGTGGCAAGTAGTTGAGACGTACCGCCAGAACGAAGAAAAAAAGACATCGGCGATATTTTTCTCACGCACTTTAGAAGTTTCACGAAACTTTAAAGAAATTTCTGCAGAAATCGTAATAACAGTCCTATACAAACTCCTTTAAGGATTCATTCCTAGTACCATTCTTGAAAGAATTCTTGAAAAATACCAGAGGAATTCTCAGAACTATCGTTAATATTTATAAAGAAATCACTTGAGGAATTCGTTCAAAAACTTTGGAACAATGCATGAACGATTTTACATTGAAAAGGATAAATACATGGTAGGAGTCGAGGAACATCCAAGGCAAAATTCTAAAAAAAAAATTTGGACAAATACAACCATTTCTAGAAAGAATCTTAGAAAAAATATTTGAAAGAATCCGTGGAGAAACTCTTGGAAAAATCTTTAGGGAACTTCCGAAGATTCCTAGAGATGTCTCTGGAAGATTTCCCTGAACGAAAAATCCTTCAAGAAGTTCAATTCATATACCTATTGAAGTAATCGTTGATTCATTCGAGAAATTAAATAAGGGAAAAAATTCAATGGCTCGATTACTGAAGAAATTCCTGAAGGAACCTCAGAATGAATTCTATAAGGACTTCTTCGAGTGATTTCTAGATGAACCTCTAAAGACACATATGAAATAACAACCTGTTCAATTATCTTCCCAGAGAAATCCCTGGCGAATTTTTGGATGAATTCATGCAATTTTTTCCTTTTTTTTTTAAAGAATGCATGGGTAAAATTAAGAAATAAGTTTTGGAATGTTTTCGAATGAAATTGTAATCATTCGATAATTGAATGAAATAAAGA